>NC_083729.1:68563298-68697645 GCF_028564815.1 Eubalaena glacialis | reverse complement strand
TCTATTTTGTCTGATATGAGAATTGCTACTCCAGCTTTCTTTTGCTTTCCATTTGTTTGGAATATCTTTTTCCATCCCCTCACTTTCAGTCTGTATGTGTCCCTAGGTCTGAAGTGGGTCTCTTGTAGACAGCATATATACAGGTCTTGTTTTTGTATCCATTCAGCCAGTCTATATCCTTAGTGGGAGCATTTAATTCCCTTACGTTTAAGATAGTTATCAATATGTTTGTTCCTAATACCATTTTCTTAATTGTTTTTGGTTTCTTACTGTAGGTGTTTTCCTTCTGTTGTTTTTCCCCCCAGAGAAGTTCCTTTACCATTTGTTGTAAAGCTGGTTTGGTGGTACTGAATTCTCTTAGCTTTTGCTTCTGTGTAAATGATCTGATTTCTCCATTGAATCTGAATGAATCCTTGTTGAGTAGAGTAATCTTACTTGTAGGTTTTTCTCTTTCATCCCTTTAAATATGTCCCTCCACGCCCTTCCAGCTTGCCGAGTTTCTGCTGAAAGATCAGCTGTTAACCTTATGGGGATTCCGTTGTATTGTATTTCTTGCTTTTCCCTTGCTGCTTTTAATATTTTTTCTTTGTATTTAATTTTTGTAATCTGATTAATATATGTCTTGGCGTGTTTCTCCTTGGATTTATCCTCTTTGGGACTCTGCGCTTCCGGGAATTGATTGACTATTTCCTTTCACATATTACGGAAGTTGTCAATTATAATCTCTTCAAATATTTTCTCTGTCCCTTTTTTTTCCTCTTCTTCTTCTGCAACCCTTATAATTTGAATGCTGGTGTATTTAATGTTGTCTCAGAGGTCTCTGAGCCTGTCCTCAATTCTTTTCATTCTTTCTTCTTTATTCTGCTCTGTGGTAGTTATTTCCACTGTTTTATCTTCCAGGTTTCTTTTTTTTTTTCAGATGAACTGATTACTTCATTGGCCAGGAACAAATTGCCCAGGTTTATCACTCCACAAGAGTAGAAAAGTCATAAGCGATGGACCTTGTCTCACAGCCCCAACTCTACTTTTGGTAAAAATTATATAGAACTAATAAATTTGTGCTTAAACATTTGTTATAGTAATATTACTGTGAACCCTAATACTGCTTTGTGGTCATCTTTCCAAGAAAAACATGACTGGACTAGAAAAATAAATGTGTGTGTGTGTATATATATATATATATATATATATATATACATATATATATATATATATACATATATATATATTTATTATTATATTACTTTTTTAACATCTTTTTGGAGTATAATTGCTTTACAATGGTGTGTTTGTTAGTTTCTGCTTTATAACAAAGTGAATCATTTATACATATACATATGTTCCCATATCTCTTCCCTCTTGGATCTCCTTCCCTCCCACCCTCCCTATCCCACCCCTCTAGGTGGTCACAAAGCACCGAGCTGATGTCCCTCTGCTATGTGGTTGCTTGCCACTAGCTCTCTCTTTTACGTTTGGTAGTGTATATCTGTCCATGCCACTCTCTCACTTTGTCACAGCTTACCCTTCTCCCTCCCCATATCCTCAAGTCCATTCTCTAGTAGGTCTGTGTCTTTATTCCCATCTTACCCCTACGTTCTTCATGACCTTTTTTCTTTTTCCTTCGATTCCATATATATGTGTTAGCATACGGTATTGTTTTTCTCTTTCTGACTTACTTCACTCTGTATGACAGACTCTACGTCCATCCACCTCACTACAAATATCTCAATTTCGTTTCTTTTTATGGCTGAGTAATATTCCATTGTATATATGTGCCACATCTTCTCTCTCCATTCATCCGATGATGGACACTTAGGTTGCTTCCATGTCCTGGCTATTGGAAATTGAGCTGCAATGAACATTTTGGTACATGACTCTTTCAGAATTATGGTTTTCTCAGGGTATATGCCCAGTGGTGGGATTGCTGGGTCGTATGGTAGTTCTATTTTTAGTTTTTTAAGGAACCTCCATACTGTTCTCCATAGTGGCTGTATCAATTTACATTACCACCAACAGTTCAAGACTGTTCCCTTTTCTCCACACCCTCTCCAGCATTTATTGTTTCTCGATTTTTTGATGATGGCCATTGTGACCGGTGTGAGATGATATCTCATTGGAGTTTTGATTTGCATTTCTCTAATGAGTAATGAAATTGAGCATTCCTTCATGTGTTTGTTGGCAATCTGTATACCTTCTGTGGAGAAATGTCTATTTAGGTCTTCTGCCCATTTTTGGATTGGGTTGTTTGTTCTTTTGTTCTTGAGCTGCATGAGCTGCTTGTAAACCTTGGAGATTAATCCTTTGTCAGTTGCTTCATTTGCAAATATTTTCTCCCATTCTGAGGGTTGTCTTTTGGTCTTGTTTATGGTTTCCTTTGCTGTGCAAAAGCTTTTAAGGTTCTTTAGGTCCCATTGGTTTATTTTTGTTTTTATTTCCATTTTTCTAGGAGGTGGGTCAAAAAGGATCTTGCTGTGATTTATGTTATAGAGTGTTCTCCCTAGGTTTTCCTCTAAGAGTTTGATAGTGTCTGGCCTTACATTTAGGTCTTTAATCCATTTGGAGTTTATTTTTGTGTATGGTGTTAGGGAGTGTTCTAATTTCATACTTTTACAGGTACCTGTCCAATTTTCCCAGCACCACTTATTGAAGAGGCTGTCTTTTCTAGACCGTATATGCTTGCCTCCTTTATCAAAGATAAGGTGACCATATGTGCGTGGGTTTATCTCTGGGCTTTCTATCCTGTTCCATTGATCTATGTTTCTGTTCTTGTGCCAGTGCTATACTGTCTTGATTACTGTAGCTTTGTAGTATACTCTGAAGTCAGGGAGCCTGATTCCTCCAGCTCCATCTTTCGTTCTCAGGATTGCTTTGGCTATTCGGAGTCTTTTGTGTTTCCATACAAATTGTGAAATTTTTTGTTCTAGTTCTCTGAAAAATGCCAGTGGTAGTTTGACAGGGATTGCATTGAATCTGTAGATTGCTTTGGGTAGTAGAGTCATTTTCACAATGTTGATTCTTCCAATCCAAGAACATGGTATATCTCTCCATCTATTTGTATCATCTTTAATTTCTTTCATCAGTGTCTTATAATTTTCTGCATACAGGTCTTTTGTCTCCTTAGGTAGGGTTTATTCCTAGATATGTTATTCTTTCTGTTGCAATGGTAAATGGGAGTGTTTTCTTAATTTCCCTTTCAGATTTTTCATCTTTAGTGTATAGGAATGCCAGAGATTTCTGTGCATTAATTTTGTATCCTGCTACTTTACCAAAGTCATTAATTAGCTCTAGTAGTTTTCTGGTAGCATCTTTAGGATTCTCTATGTAGAGTATCATGTCATCTGCAAACAGTGACAGCTTTACTTCTTCTTTTCCGATTTGGTTTCCTTTTATTTCTTTTTCTTCTCTGAGTGCTGTGGCTAAAACTTCCAAAAGTATGTGGAATAATAGTCGTGAGAGTGGGCAACCTTGTCTTGTTCCTGATCTTAGTGGAAATGGTTTCAGTTTTTCACCATTGAGGACGATGTTGAGTGTGGGTTTGTCATATATGGCCTTTATTATGTTGAGGAAAGTTCCCTCTAGGCCTGCTTTCTGCAGGGTTTTTATCATAAATGGGTGTTGAATTTTGCCAAAAGTTTTCTCTGCATCTATTGAGATGATCATATGGTTTTTGTCCTTCAATTTGTTAATATGGTATATCACGTTGACTGATTGGCGTATATTGAAGAATCCTTGCATTCCTGGAATAAACCCCACTTGATCATGGTGTATGATCCTTTTAACGTGCTGTTGGATTCTGTTTGCTAGTATTTTGTTGAGGATTTTTGCATCTCTGGTCATTAGTGATATTGGTCTGTAGTTTTGTTTCTTTGTGATATCTTTGTCTGGTTTTGGTATCAGGATGATGGTGGCCCTGATGAATGAGTTTGGGAGTGTTCCTCCCTCTGCTATGTTTTGGAAGAGTTTGAGAAGGATAGGTGTTAGCTCTTCTCTAAATGTTTGATAGAATTCTCCTGTGAAGCCATCTGTTCCTGGGGTTTTGTTTGTGTGAAGATTTTTAATCACAGCCTCAATTTCAGTGCTTGTGACTGGTCTGTTCATATTTTCTCTTTCTTCCTGGTTCAGTCTCGGCAGGTTGTGCATTTCTAAGAATCTGTCCATTTCTTCCAGGTTGTCCATTTTATTGGCATGCAGTTGCTTGTAGTAATCTCTCGTGATCGTTTGTATTTCTGCAGTGTCCGTGGTTACTTCTCCTTTTTCATTTCTAATTGTATTGATTTGAGTCTTCTCCCATTTTTTCTTGAGGAGTCTGGTTAACGGTTTATCAATTTTGTTTATCTTCTCAAAGAACCAGCTTTTCGTTTTATTGATCTTTGCTATCGTTTCCTTCATTTCTTTTTCATTTAGTTCTGATCTGATCTTTATGATTTCTTTCCTTCTGCTAACTTTGGGGTTTTTTTGTTCTTCTTTCTCTAATTGCTTTAGGTGCAGGGTTAGGTTGTTTATTTGAGATGTTTCCTGTTTCTTGAGGTAGGCTTGTAGTGTTATAAACTTCCCTCTTTGAACTGCTTTTGCTGCATCCCATAGGTTTTGGGTTATCGTGTCTCCATTTTCATTTGTTTCTAGGTAGTTTTTGATTTCCCTTTTGATTTCTTCAGTGATCACTTCGTTATTAAGTAGTGTATTGTTTAGCCTCCATGGGTTTGTATTTTTTACAGATCTTTTCCTGTAATTGATATCTAGTCTCATAGTGTTGTGGTCGGAAAAGATACTTGATATGATTTCAATTTTCTTAGATTTACCAAGGCTTGATTTGTGACCCAAGATATGATCTATCCTGGAGAATGTTCCATGAGCACTTGAGAAAAATGTGTATTCTGTTGTTTTGGGTGGAATGTCCTACAGATATCAATTAAGTCCATCTTGTTTAATGAATCATTTAAAGCTTGTGTTTCCTTATTTATTTTCATTTTGGATGATCTGTCCATTGGAGAAAGTGGGCTGTTAAAGTCCCCTACTATGACTGTGTTACTGTCAATTTCCCCTGTTATGGCTGTTAGAATTTGCCTTATGTATTGATGTGCTCCTATGTTGGGTGCATAAATATTTACAATTGCTATATCTTCTTCTTGGATAGATCCCTTGATCATTATGCAGTGTCCTTTTTTGCCTCTTGTAATAGTCTTTATTTTAAACTCTATTTTGTCTGATATGAGAATTGCTACTCCAGCTTTCTTTTGCTTTCCATTTGTTTAGAATATCTTTTTCCATCCCCTCACTTTCAGTCTGTATGTGTCCCTAGGTCTGAAGTGGGTCTCTTGTAGACAGCATATATACAGGTCTTGTTTTTGTATCCATTCAGCCAGTCTATATCCTTAGTGGGAGCATTTAATTCCCTTACGTTTAAGATAGTTATCAATATGTTTGTTCCTAATACCATTTTCTTAATTGTTTTTGGTTTCTTACTGTAGGTGTTTTCCTTCTGTTGTTTTTCCCCCCAGAGAAGTTCCTTTACCATTTGTTGTAAAGCTGGTTTGGTGGTACTGAATTCTCTTAGCTTTTGCTTCTGTGTAAATGATCTGATTTCTCCATTGAATCTGAATGAATCCTTGTTGAGTAGAGTAATCTTACTTGTAGGTTTTTCTCTTTCATCCCTTTAAATATGTCCCTCCACGCCCTTCCAGCTTGCCGAGTTTCTGCTGAAAGATCAGCTGTTAACCTTATGGGGATTCCGTTGTATTGTATTTCTTGCTTTTCCCTTGCTGCTTTTAATATTTTTTCTTTGTATTTAATTTTTGTAATCTGATTAATATATGTCTTGGCGTGTTTCTCCTTGGATTTATCCTCTTTGGGACTCTGCGCTTCCGGGAATTGATTGACTATTTCCTTTCACATATTACGGAAGTTGTCAATTATAATCTCTTCAAATATTTTCTCTGTCCCTTTTTTTTCCTCTTCTTCTTCTGCAACCCTTATAATTTGAATGCTGGTGTATTTAATGTTGTCTCAGAGGTCTCTGAGCCTGTCCTCAATTCTTTTCATTCTTTCTTCTTTATTATGCTCTGTGGTAGTTATTTCCACTGTTTTATCTTCCAGGTTTCTTTTTTTTTTTCAGATGAACTGATTACTTCATTGGCCAGGAACAAATTGCCCAGGTTTATCACTCCACAAGAGTAGAAAAGTCATAAGCGATGGAACTTGTCTCACAGCCCCAACTCTACTTTTGGTAAAAATTATATAGAACTAATAAATTTGTGCTTAAACATTTGTTATAGTAATATTACTGTGAACCCTAATACTGCTTTGTGGTCATCTTTCCAAGAAAAACATGACTGGACTAGAAAAATAAATGTGTGTGTGTGTATATATATATATATATATATATATATACATATATATATATATATACATATATATATATTTATTATTATATTACTTTTTTAACATCTTTATTGGAGTATAATTGCTTTACAATGGTGTGTTTGTTAGTTTCTGCTTTATAACAAAGTGAATCATTTATACATATACATATGTTCCCATATCTCTTCCCTCTTGGATCTCCTTCCCTCCCACCCTCCCTATCCCACCCCTCTAGTTGGTCACAAAGCACCGAGCTGATGTCCCTCTGCTATGTGGTTGCTTGCCACTAGCTCTCTCTTTTACGTTTGGTAGTGTATATCTGTCCATGCCACTCTCTCACTTTGTCACAGCTTACCCTTCTCCCTCCCCATATCCTCAAGTCCATTCTCTAGTAGGTCTGTGTCTTTATTCCCATCTTACCCCTACGTTCCTCATGACCTTTTTTCTTTTTCCTTCGATTCCATATATATGTGTTAGCATACGGTATTGTTTTTCTCTTTCTGACTTACTTCACTCTGTATGACAGACTCTATGTCCATCCACCTCACTACAAATATCTCAATTTCGTTTCTTTTTATGGCTGAGTAATATTCCATTGTATATATGTGCCACATCTTCTCTCTCCATTCATCCGATGATGGACACTTAGGTTGCTTCCACGTCCTGGCTATTGGAAATTGAGCTGCAATGAACATTTTGGTACATGACTCTTTCAGAATTATGGTTTTCTCAGGGTATATGCCCAGTGGTGGGATTGCTGGGTCGTATGGTAGTTCTATTTTTAGTTTTTTAAGGAACCTCCATACTGTTCTCCATAGTGGCTGTATCAATTTACATTACCACCAACAGTTCAAGACTGTTCCCTTTTCTCCACACCCTCTCCAGCATTTATTGTTTCTCGATTTTTTGATGATGGCCATTGTGACCGGTGTGAGATGATATCTCATTGGAGTTTTGATTTGCATTTCTCTAATGAGTAATGAAATTGAGCATTCCTTCATGTGTTTGTTGGCAATCTGTATACCTTCTGTGGAGAAATGTCTATTTAGGTCTTCTGCCCATTTTTGGATTGGGTTGTTTGTTCTTTTGTTCTTGAGCTGCATGAGCTGCTTGTAAACCTTGGAGATTAATCCTTTGTCAGTTGCTTCATTTGCAAATATTTTCTCCCATTCTGAGGGTTGTCTTTTGGTCTTGTTTATGGTTTCCTTTGCTGTGCAAAAGCTTTTAAGGTTCTTTAGGTCCCATTGGTTTATTTTTGTTTTTATTTCCATTTTTCTAGGAGGTGGGTCAAAAAGGATCTTGCTGTGATTTATGTTATAGAGTGTTCTCCCTAGGTTTTCCTCTAAGAGTTTGATAGTGTCTGGCCTTACATTTAGGTCTTTAATCCATTTGGAGTTTATTTTTGTGTATGGTGTTAGGGAGTGTTCTAATTTCATACTTTTACAGGTACCTGTCCAATTTTCCTAGCACCACTTATTGAAGAGGCTGTCTTTTCTAGACTGTATATGCTTGCCTCCTTTATCAAAGATAAGGTGACCATATGTGCGTGGGTTTATCTCTGGGCTTTCTATCCTGTTCCATTGATCTATGTTTCTGTTCTTGTGCCAGTGCCATACTGTCTTGATTACTGTAGCTTTGTAGTATACTCTGAAGTCAGGGAGCCTGATTCCTCCAGCTCCATCTTTCGTTCTCAGGATTGCTTTGGCTATTCGGAGTCTTTTGTGTTTCCATACAAATTGTGAAATTTTTTGTTCTAGTTCTCTGAAAAATGCCAGTGGTAGTTTGATAGGGATTGCATTGAATCTGTAGATTGCTTTGGGTAGTAGAGTCATTTTCACAATGTTGATTCTTCCAATCCAAGAACATGGTATATCTCTCCATCTATTTGTATCATCTTTAATTTCTTTCATCAGTGTCGTATAATTTTCTGCATACAGGTCTTTTGTCTCCTTAGGTAGGGTTTATTCCTAGATATGTTATTCTTTCTGTTGCAATGGTAAATGGGAGTGTTTTCTTAATTTCCCTTTCAGATTTTTCATCTTTAGTGTATAGGAATGCCAGAGATTTCTGTGCATTAATTTTGTATCCTGCTACTTTACCAAAGTCATTAATTAGCTCTAGTAGTTTTCTGGTAGCATCTTTAGGATTCTCTATGTAGAGTATCATGTCATCTGCAAACAGTGACAGCTTTACTTCTTCTTTTCCGATTTGGTTTCCTTTTATTTCTTTTTCTTCTCTGAGTGCTGTGGCTAAAACTTCCAAAAGTATGTGGAATAATAGTCGTGAGAGTGGGCAACCTTGTCTTGTTCCTGATCTTAGTGGAAATGGTTTCAGTTTTTCACCATTGAGGACGATGTTGAGTGTGGGTTTGTCATATATGGCCTTTATTATGTTGAGGAAAGTTCCCTCTAGGCCTGCTTTCTGCAGGGTTTTTATCATAAATGGGTGTTGAATTTTGCCAAAAGTTTTCTCTGCATCTATTGAGATGATCATATGGTTTTTGTCCTTCAATTTGTTAATATGGTATATCACGTTGACTGATTGGCGTATATTGAAGAATCCTTGCATTCCTGGAATAAACCCCACTTGATCATGGTGTATGATCCTTTTAACGTGCTGTTGGATTCTGTTTGCTAGTATTTTGTTGAGGATTTTTGCATCTCTGGTCATCAGTGATATTGGTCTGTAGTTTTGTTTCTTTGTGATATCTTTGTCTGGTTTTGGTATCAGGATGATGGTGGCCGTTAAGAATGAGTTTGGGAGTGTTCCTCCCTCTGCTATGTTTTGGAAGTGTTTGAGAAGGATAGGTGTTAGCTCTTCTCTAAATGTTTGATAGAATTCACCTGTGAAGCCATCTGTTCCTGGGGTTTTGTTTGTGTGAAGATTTTTAATCACAGCCTCAATTTCAGTGCTTGTGACTGGTCTGTTCATATTTTCTCTTTCTTCCTGGTTCAGTCTCGGCAGGTTGTGCATTTCTAAGAATCTGTCCATTTCTTCCAGGTTGTCCATTTTATTGGCATGCAGTTGCTTGTAGTAATCTCTCATGATCGTTTGTATTTCTGCAGTGTCCGTGGTTACTTCTCCTTTTTCATTTCTAATTGTATTGGTTTGAGTCTTCGCCCATTTTTTCTTGAGGAGTCTGGTTAATGGTTTATCAATTTTGTTTATCTTCTCAAAGAACCAGCTTTTCGTTTTATTGATCTTTGCTATCGTTTCCTTCATTTCTTTTTCATGTAGTTCTGATCTGATCTTTATGATTTCTTTCCTTCTGCTAACTTTGGGGTTTTTTTGTTCTTCTTTCTCTAATTGCTTTAGGTGCAAGGTTAGGTTGTTTATTTGAGATGTTTCCTGTTTCTTGAGGTAGGCTTTTAGTGTAATAAACTTCCCTCTTTGAACTGCTTTTGCTGCATCCCCTAGGTTTTGGTTCATCCTGTCTCCATTATCATTTGTTTCTAGGTAGTTTTTGATTTCCCTTTTGATTTCTTCAGTGATCACTTCGTTATTAAGTAGTGTATTGTTTACCTCCATGGGTTTGTATTTTTTACAGATATTTCCTGTAATTGATATCTAGTCTCATAGTGTTGTGGTCGGAAAAGATAGTTGATATGATTTCAATTTTCTTAGATTTACCAAGGCTTGATTTGTGAGCCAAGATATGATCTATCCTGGAGAATGTTCCATGAGCACTTGAGAAATTGTGTATTCTGTTGTTTTGGGTGGAATGTCCTACAGATATCAATTAAGTCCATCTTGTTTAATGAATCATTTAAAGCTTGTGTTTCCTTATTTATTTTCATTTTGGATGATCTGTCCGTTGGCGAATGTGGGTTGTTAAAGTCCCCTACTATGACTGTGTTACTGTCAATTTCCCCTTTTATGGCTGTTAGAATTTGCCTTATGTATTGCTGTGCTCCTATGTTGGGTACATAAATATGTACAATTGCTATATCTTCTTCTTGGATAGATCCCTTGATCATTATGTAGTGTCCTTCTTTGTCTCTTGTAATAGTCTTTATTTTAAGTCTATTTTGTCTGATATGAGAATTGCTACTCCAGCTTTCTTTTGCTCTCCATTTGTTTGGAATATCTTTTTCCATCCCCTCACTTTCAGTCTGTATGTGTCCCTAGGTCTGAAGTGGGTCTCTTGTAGACAGCATATATACAGGTCTTGTTTTTGTATCCATTCAGCCAGTCTATGTCTTTGGTGGGAGCATTTAATTCCCTTATGTTTAAGAGAGTTATCAATATGTGTGTTCCTATTACCATTTTCTTAATTGTTTTTGGTTTGTAACTGTAGGTGTTTTCCTTCTGTTTTGTTTCCCACCTAGAGAAGTTCCTTTTCTCTTTGTTGTAAAGCTGGTTTGGTGGTACTGAATTCTCTTAGCTTTTGCTTCTGTGTAAATGATCTGATTTCTCCATTGAATCTGAATGAATCCTTGTTGAGTAGAGTAATCTTGCTTGTAGGTTTTTCTCTTTCATCCCTTTAAATATGTCCCTCCACGCCCTTCCAGCTTGCCGAGTTTCTGCTGAAAGATCAGCTGTTAACCTTATGTGAATTCCCTTGTATGGTATTTCTTGCTTTTCCCTTGCTGCTTTTAATATTTTTTCTTTGTATTTAGTGTTGTAATCTGATTAATATATGTCTTGGCGTGTTTCTCCTTGGATTTATCCTCTTTGGGACTCGGCGCTTCCTGGACTTGATTGACTATTTCCTTTCACATAATGTGGAAGTTGTCAATTATAATCTCTTCAAATATTTTCTCAGTCCCTTTTTTTTCCTCTTCTTCTTCTGCAACCCTTATAATTTGAATGCTGGTGTATTTAATGTTGTCTCAGAGGTCTCTGAGCCTGTCCTCAATTCTTTTCATTCTTTCTTCTTTATTCTGCTCTGTGGTAGTGATTTCCACTGTTTTATCTTCCAGGTCTCTTTTTTTTTTCAGATGTACTGATTACTTCATTGGCCAGGAAAAAATTGCCCAGGTTTATCACTCCACAAAGCGTAGAAAAGTCATTAGCGATGGACCTTGGTCACAGCCCCAACTCTACTTTTGCTAAAAATTATATAGAACTAATAAATTTGTGCTTAAACATTTGTTATAGTAATATTACTGTGAACCATAATACTGCTTTGTGGTCATCTTTCCAAGAAACACATGACTGGACTAGAAAAATGAATGTGTATATATATATATATATATATATATACACACACACATATATTTATTATTATATTACTTTTTGAACATCTTTATTGGAGTATAATTGCTTTACAATGGTGTGTTTGTTAGTTTCTGCTTTATAACAAAGTGAATCATTTATACATACACATATGTTCCCATATCTCTTCCTCTTGGATCTCCTTCCCTCCCACCCTCCCTATCCCACCACTCTAGGTGGTCACAAAGCACCGAGCTGGTGTCCCTCTGCTATGCGGTTGCTTGCCACTAGCTATCTCTTTTACGTTTTGTAGTGTATATATGGCCATTTCACTCTCTCACTTTGTCACAGCTTACCCTTCTCCCTCCCCATATCCTGAAGTCCATTCTCTAGTAGGTCTGTGTCTTTATTCCCGTCTTACCCCTAGGTTCTTCATGACCTTTTTTCTTTTTCCTTAAATTCCATATATATGTGTTAGCATACGGTATTTGTTTTTCTCTTTCTGACTTACTTCACTCTGTATGACAGACTCTACGTCCATCCACCTCACTACAAATATCTCAATTTCCTTTCTTTTTATGGCTGAGTAATATTCCATTGTATATATGTGCCACATCTTCTCTCTCCATTCATCCGATGATGAACACTTAGGTTGCTTCCATGTACTGGCTATTGGAAATAGAGCAGCAATGAACATTTTGGTACATGACTCTTTCTGATTTATGGTTTTCTCAGGGTATATGCCCAGTGGTGGGATTGCTGGGTCGTATGGTAGTTCTATTTTTAGTTTTTTAAGGAAACTCCATACTGTTCTCCATAGTGGCTGTATCAATTTACATTACCACCAACAGTTCAAGAGTGTTTCCTTTTCTCCACACCCTCTCCAGCATTTATTGTTTCTCGATTTTTTGATGATGGCCATTGTGACCGGTTTGAGATGATATCTCATTGGAGTTATGATTTGCATTTCTCTAATTATTAATGAAATTGAGCATCCTTTCATGTGTTTGTTGGCAATCTGTATACCTTCTGTGGAGAAATGTCTATTTAGGTCTTCTGCCCATTTCTGGATTGGGTTGTTTGTTCCTTTGTTCTTGAGCTGCATGAGCTGCTTGTAAACCTTGGAGATTAATCCTTTGTCAGTTGCTTCATTTGCAAATGTTTTCTCCCATTCTGAGGGTTGTCTTTTGGTCTTGTTTATAGTTTCCTTTGCTGTGCAAAAGCTTTTAAGGTTCTTTAGGTCCCATTGGTATATTTTTGTTTTTATTTCCAATTTTCTAGGAGGTGGGTCAAAAAGGATCTTGCTGTGATTTATGTTATAGAGTGTTCTCCCTAGGTTTTCCTCTAAGAGTGTGATAGTGTCTGGCCTTACATTTAGGTCTTTAATCCATTTGGAGTTTATTTTTGTGTATGGTGTTAGGGAGTGTTCTAATTTCATACTTTTACAGGTACCTGTCCAATTTTCCCAGCACCACTTATTGAAGAGGCTGTCTTTTCTAGACTGTATATGCTTGCCTCCTTTATCAAAGATAAGGTGACCATATGTGCGTGGGTTTATCTCTGGGCTTTCTATCCTGTTCCATTGATCTATGTTTCTGTTCTTGTGCCAGTGCCATACTGTCTTGATTACTGTAGCTTTGTAGTATACTCTGAAGTCAGGGAGCCTGATTCCTCCAGCTCCATTTTTCGTTCTCAGGATTGCTTTGGCTATTCGGAGTCTTTTGTGTTTCCATACAAATTGTGAAATTTTTTGTTCTAGTTCTCTGAAAAATGCCAGTGGTAGTTTGATAGGGATTGCATTGAATCTGTAGATTGCTTTGGGTAGTAGAGTCATTTTCACAATGTTGATTCTTCCAATCCAAGAACATGGTATATCTCTCCATCTATTTGTATCATCTTTAATTTCTTTCATCAGTGTCTTATAATTTTCTGCATACAGGTCTTTTGTCTCCTTAGGTAGGTTTATTCGAAGATATGAAATTCTTTCTGTTGCAATGGTAAATGGGAGTGTTTTCTTATTTTCCTTTTCAGATTTTTCATCTTTAGTGTATAGGAATGCCAAAGATTTCTGTGCATTAATTTTGTATCCTGATACTTTACCAAATACATTGATTAGCTCTAGTAGTTTTCTGGTAGCATCTTTAGGATTCTGTGTGTACAGTATCATGTCATCTGCAAACAGTGACAGCTTTACTTCTTCTTTTCCGATTTGGATTCCTTTTATTTCTTTTTCTTCTCTGAGTGCTGTGGCGAAAACTTCCAAAACTATGTGGAATAATAGTGGTGAGAGTGGGCAACCTTTTCTTGTTCCTGATCTTAGTGGAAATGGTTTCATTTTTCACAATTGAGGATGATGTTGAGTGTGGGTTTGTCATATATGGCCTTTATTATGTTGAGGAAAGTTCCCTCTAGGCCTACTTTCTATAGGGTTTTTATCATAAATGGGTGTTGAATTTTGTCAAAAGCTTTCTCTGCATCTATTGAGATGATCATATGGTTTTTCTCCTTCAATTTGTTAATATGGTGTATCACGTTGACTGATTGGCGTATATTGAAGAATCCTTGCATTCCTGGAATAAACGCCACTTGATCATGGTGTATGATCCTTTTAACGTGCTGTTGGATTCTGTTTGCTAGTATTTTGTTGAGGATTTTTGCATCTCTGTTCATCAGTGATATTGGCCTGTAGTTTGCTTTCTTTGTGATATCTTTGTCTGGTTTTGGTATCAGGATGGTGTTGGCCCCGAAGAATGAGTTTGGGAGTGTTCCTCCCTCTGCTATGTTTTGGAAGAGTCTGAGAAGGATAGGTGTTAGCTCTTCTCTAAATGTTTGATAGAATTCACCTGTGAAGCCATCTGTTCCTGGGGTTTTGTTTGTGTGAAGATTTTAAATCACAGCCTCAATTTCAGTGCTTGTGACTGGTCTGTTCATATTTTCTCTTTCTTCCTGGTTCAGTCCCGGCAGGTTGTGCATTTCTAAGAATCTGTCCATTTCTTCCAGGTTGTCCATTTTATTGGCATGCAGTTGCTTGTAGTAATCTCTCATGATCGTTTGTATTTCTGCAGTGTCCGTGGTTACTTCTCCTTTTTCATTTCTAATTCTATTGATTTGAGTCTTCTCGCATTTTTTCTTGAGGAGTCTGGTTAATGGTTTATCAATTTTGTTTATCTTCTCAAAGAACCAGCTTTTCGTTTTATTGATCTTTGCTATCGTTTCCTTCATTTCTTTTTCATGTAGTTCTGATCTGATCTTTATGATTTCTTTCCTTCTGCTAACTTTGGGGTTTTTTTGTTCTTCTTTCTCTAATTGCTTTAGGTGCAAGGTTAGGTTGTTTATTTGAGATGTTTCCTGTTTTTTGAGGTAGGCTTTTAGTGTAATAAACTTCCCTCTTTGAACTGCTTTTGCTGCATCCCCTAGGTTTTGGGTCATCCTGTCTCCATTATCATTTGTTTCTAGGTAGTTTTTGATTTCCCTTTTGATTTCTTCAGTGATCACTTCGTTATTAAGTAGTGTATTGTTTATCTCCATGGGTTTGTATTTTTTACAGATATTTCCTGTAATTGATATCTAGTCTCATAGTGTTGTGGTCAGAAAAGATACTTGATATGATTTCAATTTTCTTAGATTTACCAAGGCTTGATTTGTGAGCCAAGATATGATCTATCCTGGAGAATGTTCCATGAGCACTTGAGAAAAATGTGTATTCTGTTGTTTTGGGTGGAATGTCCTACAGATATCAATTAAGTCCATCTTGTTTAATGAATCATTTAAAGCTTGTGTTTCCTTATTTATTTTCATTTTGGATGATCTGTCCGTTGGCGAATGTGGGTTGTTAAAGTCCCCTACTATGACTGTGTTACTGTCAATTTCCCCTTTTATGGCTGTTAGAATTTGCCTTATGTATTGCTGTGCTCCTATGTTGGGTACATAAATATGTACAATTGCTATATCTTCTTCTTGGATAGATCCCTTGATCATTATGTAGTGTCCTTCTTTGTCTCTTGTAATAGTCTTTATTTTAAGTCTATTTTGTCTGATATGAGAATTGCTACTCCAGCTTTCTTTTGCTCTCCATTTGTTTGGAATATCTTTTTCCATCCCCTCACTTTCAGTCTGTATGTGTCCCTAGGTCTGAAGTGGGTCTCTTGTAGACAGCATATATACAGGTCTTGTTTTTGTATCCATTCAGGCAGTCTATGTCTTGGTGGGAGCATTTAATTCCCTTATGTTTAAGACAGTTATCAATATGTGTGTTCCTATTACCATTGTCTTAATTGTTTTTGGTTTGTAACTGTAGGTGTTTTCCTTCTGTTGTGTTTCCCATCTAGAGAAGTTCCTTTACTCTTTGTTGTAAAGCTGGTTTGGTGGTACTGAATTCTCTTAGCTTTTGCTTCTGTGTAAATGATCTGATTTCTCCATTGAATCTGAATGAATCCTTGTTGAGTAGAGTAATCTTGCTTGTAGGTTTTTCACTTTCATCCCTTTAAATATGTCCCTCCACGCCCTTCCAGCTTGCCGAGTTTCTGCTGAAAGATCAGCTGTTAACCTTATGTGGATTCCCTTGTGTGGTACTTCTTGCTTTTCCCTCCTTGCTGCTTTTAATATATTTTCTTTGTATTTAATTTATTAAATCTGATTAATATATGTCTTGGCGTGTTTCTCCTTGGATTTATCCTCTTTGGGACTCTGCGTTTCCTGGACTTGATTGACTATTTCCTTTCACATAATATGGAAGTTGTCAATTATAATCTCTTCAAATATTTTCTCAGTCCCTTTTTTTTCCTCTTCTTCTTCTGCAACCCTTATAATTTGAATGCTGGTGTATTTAATGTTGTCTCAGAGGTCTCTGAGCCTGTCCTCAATTCTTTTCATTCTTTCTTCTTTATTCTGCTCTGTGGTAGTTATTTCCACTGTTTTATCTTCCAGGTCTCTTTTTTTTTTCAGATGAACTGATTACTTCATTGGCCAGGAACAAATTGCCCAGGTTTATCACTCCACAAAGAGTAGAAAAGTCATTAGCGATGGACCTTGGTCACAGCCCCAACTCTACTTTTGCTAAAAATTATATAGAACTAATAAATTTGTGCTTAAACATTTGTTATAGTAAAATTACTGTGAACCATAATACTCCTTTGTGGTCATCTTTCCAAGAAACACATGACTGGACTAGAAAAATGAATGTGTATATATATATATATATATATATATATATACACACACATATATTTATTATTATATTACTTTTTGAACATCTTTATTGGAGTATAATTGCTTTACAATGGTGTGTTTGTTAGTTTCTGCTTTATAACAAAGTGAATCATTTATACATATACATATGTTCCCATATCTCTTCCCTCTTGGATCTCCTTCCCTCCCACCCTCCCTATCCCACCCCTCTAGGTGGTCACAAAGCACCGAGCTGATGTCCCTCTGCTATGTGGTTGCTTGCCACTAGCTCTCTCTTTTACGTTTGGTAGTGTATATCTGTCCATGCCACTCTCTCACTTTGTCACAGCTTACCCTTCTCCCTCCCCATATCCTCAAGTCCATTCTCTAGTAGGTCTGTGTCTTTATTCCCGTCTTACCCCTAGGTTCTTCATGACCTTTTTTCTTTTTCCTTCGATTCCATATATATGTGTTAGCATACGGTATTGTTTTTCTCTTTCTGACTTACTTCACTCTGTATGACAGACTCTACGTCCATCCACCTCACTACAAATATCTCAATTTCGTTTCTTTTTATGGCTGAGTAATATTCCATTGTATATATGTGCCACATCTTCTCTCTCCATTCATCCGATGATGGACACTTAGGTTGCTTCCATGTCCTGGCTATTGGAAATTGAGCTGCAATGAACATTTTGGTACATGACTCTTTCTGAATTATGGTTTTCTCAGGGTATATGCCCAGTGGTGGGATTGCTGGGTCGTATGGTAGTTCTATTTTTAGTTTTTTAAGGAACCTCCATACTCTTTTCCATAGTGGCTGTATCAATTTACATTACCACCAAGAGTTCAAGAGTGTTCCCTTTTCTCCACACCCTCTCCAGCATTTATTGTTTCTCGATTTTTTGATGATGGCCATTGTGACCGGTGTGAGATGATATCTCATTGGAGTGTTATAGAGTGTTCTCCCTAGGTTTTCCTCTAAGAGTTTGATAGTGTCTGGCCTTACATTTAGGTCTTTAATCCATTTGGAGTTTATTTTTGTGTATGGTGTTAGGGAGTGTTCTAATTTCATACTTTTACAGGTACCTGTCCAATTTTCCCAGCACCACTTATTGAAGAGGCTGTCTTTTCTAGACTGTATATGCTTGCCTCCTTTATCAAAGATAAGGTGACCATATGTGCGTGGGTTTATCTCTGGGCTTTCTATCCTGTTCCATTGATCTATGTTTCTGTTCTTGTGCCAGTGCCATACTGTCTTGATTACTGTAGCTTTGTAGTATACTCTGAAGTCAGGGAGCCTGATTCCTCCAGCTCCATTTTTCGTTCTCAGGATTGCTTTGGCTATTCGGAGTCTTTTGTGTTTCCATACAAATTGTGAAATTTTTTGTTCTAGTTCTCTGAAAATTGCCAGTGGTAGTTTGATAGGGATTGCATTGAATCTGTAGATTGCCTTGGGTGGTAGAGTCATTTTCACAATGTTGATTCTTCCAATCCAAGAACATGGTATATCTCTCCATCTATTTGTATCATCTTTAATTTCTTTCATCAGTGTCTTATAATTTTCTGTCTTTTGTGTCCTTAGGTAGGTTTATTCCTAGATATGTTATTCTTTCTGTTGCAATGGTAAATGGGACTGTTTTCTTAATTTCCCTTTCAGATTTTTCATCTTTAGTGTATAGGAATGCCAGAGATTTCTGTGCATTAATTTTGTATCCTGCTACTTTACCAAAGTCATTAATTAGCTCTAGTAGTTTTCTGGTAGCATCTTTAGGATTCTCTATGTAGAGTATCATGTCATCTGCAAACAGTGACAGCTTTACTTCTTCTTTTCCGATTTGGATTCCTTTTATTTCTTTTTCTTCTCTGAGTGCTGTGGCGAAAACTTCCAAAAGTATGTGGAATAATAGTCGTGAGAGTGGGCAACCTTGTCTTGTTCCTGATCTTAGTGGAAATGGTTTCAGTTTTTCACCATTGAGGACAATGTTGAGTGTGGGTTTGTCATATATGGCCTTTATTATGTTGAGGAAAGTTCCCTCTAGGCCTGCTTTCTGCAGGGCTTTTATCATAAATGGGTGTTGAATTTTGCCAAAAGTTTTCTCTGCATCTATTGAGATGATCATATGGTTTTTGTCCTTCAATTTCTTAATATGGTGTATCACGTTGACTGATTGGCGTATATTGAAGAATCCTTGCATTCCTGGAATAAACCCCACTTGATCATGGTGTATGATCCTTTTAACGTGCTGTTGGATTCTGTTTGCTAGTATTTTGTTGAGGATTTTTGCATCTCTGGTCATCAGTGATATTGGTCTGTAGTTTTCTTTCTTTGTGATATCTTTGTCTGGTTTTGGTATCAGGATGATGGTGGCCGTAAGAATGAGTTTGGGAGTGTTCCTCCCTCTGCTATGTTTTGGAAGTGTTTGAGAAGGATAGGTGTTAGCTCTTCTCTAAATGCATGATAGAATTCACCTGTGAAGCCATCTGTTCCTGTGGTTTTGTTTGTGTGAAGATTTTTAATCCCAGCCTCAATTTCAGTGCTTGTGACTGGTCTGTTCATATTTTCTCTTTCTTCCTGGTTCAGTCGCGGCAGGTTGTGCATTTCTAAGAATCTGTCCATTTCTTCCAGGTTGTCCATTTTATTGGCATGCAGTTGCTTGTAGTAATCTCTCATGATCGTTTGTATTTCTGCAGTGTCCGTGGTTACTTCTCCTTTTTCATTTCTAATTCTATTGATTTGAGTCTTCTCCCATTTTTTCTTGAGGAGTCTGGTTAATGGTTTATCAATTTTGTTTATCTTCTCAAAGAACCAGCTTTTCGTTTTATTGATCTTTGCTATCGTTTCCTTCATTTCTTTTTCATGTAGTTCTGATCTGATCTTTATGATTTCTTTCCTTCTGCTAACTTTGGGGTTTTTTTGTTCTTCTTTCTCTAATTGCTTTAGGTGCAAGGTTAGGTTGTTTATTTGAGATGTTTCCTGTTTCTTGAGGTAGGCTTTTAGTGTAATAAACTTCCCTCTTTGAACTGCTTTTGCTGCATCCCCTAGGTTTTGGGTCATCCTGTCTCCATTATCATATGTTTCTAGGTAGTTTTTGATTTCCCTTTTGATTTCTTCAGTGATCACTTCGTTATTAAGTAGTGTATTGTTTACCTCCATGGGTTTGAATTTTTTACAGATATTTCCTGTAATTGATATCTAGTCTCATAGTGTTGTGGTCAGAAAAGATACTTGATATGATTTCAATTTTCTTAGATTTACCAAGGCTTGATTTGTGAGCCAAGATATGATCTATCCTGGAGAATGTTCCATGAGCACTTGAGAAATTGTGTATTCTGTTGTTTTGGGTGGAATGTCCTACAGATATCAATTAAGTCCATCTTGTTTAATGAATCATTTAAAGCTTGTGTTTCCTTATTTATTTTCATTTTGGATGATCTGTCCGTTGGCGAATGTGGGTTGTTAAAGTCCCCTACTATGACTGTGTTACTGTCAATTTCCCCTTTTATGGCTGTTAGAATTTGCCTTATGTATTGCTGTGCTCCTATGTTGGGTACATAAATATGTACAATTGCTATATCTTCTTCTTGGATAGATCCCTTGATCATTATGTAGTGTCCTTCTTTGTCTCTTGTAATAGTCTTTATTTTAAGTCTATTTTGTCTGATATGAGAATTGCTACTCCAGCTTTCTTTTGCTCTCCATTTGTTTGGAATATCTTTTTCCATCCCCTCACTTTCAGTCTGTATGTGTCCCTAGGTCTGAAGTGGGTCTCTTGTAGACAGCATATATACAGGTCTTGTTTTTGTATCCATTCAGCCAGTCTATGTCTTTGGTGGGAGCATTTAATTCCCTTATGTTTAAGAGAGTTATCAATATGTGTGTTCCTATTACCATTTTCTTAATTGTTTTTGGTTTGTAACTGTAGGTGTTTTCCTTCTGTTTTGTTTCCCACCTAGAGAAGTTCCTTTTCTCTTTGTTGTAAAGCTGGTTTGGTGGTACTGAATTCTCTTAGCTTTTGCTTCTGTGTAAATGATCTGATTTCTCCATTGAATCTGAATGAATCCTTGTTGAGTAGAGTAATCTTGCTTGTAGGTTTTTCTCTTTCATCCCTTTAAATATGTCCCTCCACGCCCTTCCAGCTTGCCGAGTTTCTGCTGAAAGATCAGCTGTTAACCTTATGTGAATTCCCTTGTATGTTATTTCTTGCTTTTCCCTTGCTGCTTTTAATATTTTTTCTTTGTATTTAGTGTTGTAATCTGATTAATATATGTCTTGGCGTGTTTCTCCTTGGATTTATCCTCTTTGGGACTCTGCGCTTCCTGGACTTGATTGACTATTTCCTTTCACATAATGTGGAAGTTGTCAATTATAATCTCTTCAAATATTTTCTCAGTCCCTTTTTTTTCCTCTTCTTCTTCTGCAACCCTTATAATTTGAATGCTGGTGTATTTAATGTTGTCTCAGAGGTCTCTGAGCCTGTCCTCAATTCTTTTCATTCTTTCTTCTTTATTCTGCTCTGTGGTAGTGATTTCCACTGTTTTATCTTCCAGGTCTCTTTTTTTTTTCAGATGTACTGATTACTTCATTGGCCAGGAAAAAATTGCCCAGGTTTATCACTCCACAAAGCGTAGAAAAGTCATTAGCGATGGACCTTGGTCACAGCCCCAACTCTACTTTTGCTAAAAATTATATAGAACTAATAAATTTGTGCTTAAACATTTGTTATAGTAATATTACTGTGAACCATAATACTGCTTTGTGGTCATCTTTTCAAGAAACACATGACTGGACTAGAAAAATGAATGTGTATATATATATATATATATATATATATATACACACATATTTTTATTATTATATTACTTTTTGAACATCTTTATTGGAGTATAATTGCTTTACAATGGTGTGTTTGTTAGTTTCTGCTTTATAACAAAGTGAATCATTTATACATACACATATGTTCCCATATCTCTTCCTCTTGGATCTCCTTCCCTCCCACCCTCCCTATCCCACCACTCTAGGTGGTCACAAAGCACCGAGCTGGTGTCCCTCTGCTATGCGGTTGCTTGCCACTAGCTATCTCTTTTACGTTTTGTAGTGTATATATGGCCATTTCACTCTCTCACTTTGTCACATCTTACCCTTCTCCCTCCCCATATCCTGAAGTCCATTCTCTAGTAGGTCTGTGTCTTTATTCCCGTCTTACCCCTAGGTTCTTCATGACCTTTTTTCTTTTTCCTTAAATTCCATATATATGTGTTAGCATACGGTATTTGTTTTTCTCTTTCTGACTTACTTCACTCTGTATGACAGACTCTACGTCCATCCACCTCACTACAAATATCTCAATTTCCTTTCTTTTTATGGCTGAGTAATATTCCATTGTATATATGTGCCACATCTTCTCTCTCCATTCATCCGATGATGAACACTTAGGTTGCTTCCATGTACTGGCTATTGGAAATAGAGCAGCAATGAACATTTTGGTACATGACTCTTTCTGAATTATGGTTTTCTCAGGGTATATGCCCAGTGGTGGGATTGCTGGGTCGTATGGTAGTTCTATTTTTAGTTTTTTAAGGAAACTCCATACTGTTCTCCATAGTGGCTGTATCAATTTACATTACCACCAACAGTTCAAGAGTGTTTCCTTTTCTCCACACCCTCTCCAGCATTTATTGTTTCTCGATTTTTTGATGATGGCCATTGTGACCGGTTTGAGATGATATCTCATTGGAGTTATGATTTGCATTTCTCTAATTATTAATGAAATTGAGCATCCTTTCATGTGTTTGTTGGCAATCTGTATACCTTCTGTGGAGAAATGTCTATTTAGGTCTTCTGCCCATTTCTGGATTGGGTTGTTTGTTCCTTTGTTCTTGAGCTGCATGAGCTGCTTGTAAACCTTGGAGATTAATCCTTTGTCAGTTGCTTCATTTGCAAATGTTTTCTCCCATTCTGAGGGTTGTCTTTTGGTCTTGTTTATAGTTTCCTTTGCTGTGCAAAAGCTTTTAAGGTTCTTTAGGTCCCATTGGTATATTTTTGTTTTTATTTCCAATTTTCTAGGAGGTGGGTCAAAAAGGATCTTGCTGTGATTTATGTTATAGAGTGTTCTCCCTAGGT
Organism: Eubalaena glacialis; assembly: GCF_028564815.1. Taxonomy (NCBI): domain Eukaryota; kingdom Metazoa; phylum Chordata; class Mammalia; order Artiodactyla; family Balaenidae; genus Eubalaena; species Eubalaena glacialis. The sequence goes on along the minus strand of NC_083729.1, from coordinate 68,674,841 downwards.
TTTCCTCTAAGAGTGTGATAGTGTCTGGCCTTACATTTAGGTCTTTAATCCATTTGGAGTTTATTTTTGTGTATGGTGTTAGGGAGTGTTCTAATTTCATACTTTTACAGGTACCTGTCCAATTTTCCCAGCACCACTTATTGAAGAGGCTGTCTTTTCTAGACTGTATATGCTTGCCTCCTTTATCAAAGATAAGGTGACCATATGTGCGTGGGTTTATCTCTGGGCTTTCTATCCTGTTCCATTGATCTATGTTTCTGTTCTTGTGCCAGTGCCATACTGTCTTGATTACTGTAGCTTTGTAGTATACTCTGAAGTCAGGGAGCCTGATTCCTCCAGCTCCATTTTTCGTTCTCAGGATTGCTTTGGCTATTCGGAGTCTTTTGTGTTTCCATACAAATTGTGAAATTTTTTGTTCTAGTTCTCTGAAAAATGCCAGTGGTAGTTTGATAGGGATTGCATTGAATCTGTAGATTGCTTTGGGTAGTAGAGTCATTTTCACAATGTTGATTCTTCCAATCCAAGAACATGGTATATCTCTCCATCTATTTGTATCATCTTTAATTTCTTTCATCAGTGTCTTATAATTTTCTGCATACAGGTCTTTTGTCTCCTTAGGTAGGTTTATTCGAAGATATGAAATTCTTTCTGTTGCAATGGTAAATGGGAGTGTTTTCTTATTTTCCTTTTCAGATTTTTCATCTTTAGTGTATAGGAATGCCAAAGATTTCTGTGCATTAATTTTGTATCCTGATACTTTACCAAATACATTGATTAGCTCTAGTAGTTTTCTGGTAGCATCTTTAGGATTCTGTGTGTACAGTATCATGTCATCTGCAAACAGTGACAGCTTTACTTCTTCTTTTCCGATTTGGATTCCTTTTATTTCTTTTTCTTCTCTGAGTGCTGTGGCGAAAACTTCCAAAACTATGTGGAATAATAGTGGTGAGAGTGGGCAACCTTTTCTTGTTCCTGATCTTAGTGGAAATGGTTTCATTTTTCACAATTGAGGATGATGTTGAGTGTGGGTTTGTCATATATGGCCTTTATTATGTTGAGGAAAGTTCCCTCTAGGCCTACTTTCTGCAGGGTTTTTATCATAAATGGGTGTTGAATTTTGTCAAAAGCTTTCTCTGCATCTATTGAGATGATCATATGGTTTTTCTCCTTCAATTTGTTAATATGGTGTATCACGTTGACTGATTGGCGTATATTGAAGAATCCTTGCATTCCTGGAATAAACGCCACTTGATCATGGTGTATGATCCTTTTAACGTGCTGTTGGATTCTGTTTGCTAGTATTTTGTTGAGGATTTTTGCATCTCTGTTCATCAGTGATATTGGCCTGTAGTTTGCTTTCTTTGTGATATCTTTGTCTGGTTTTGGTATCAGGATGGTGTTGGCCCTGAAGAATGAGTTTGGGAGTGTTCCTCCCTCTGCTATGTTTTGGAAGAGTCTGAGAAGGATAGGTGTTAGCTCTTCTCTAAATGTTTGATAGAATTCACCTGTGAAGCCATCTGTTCCTGGGGTTTTGTTTGTGTGAAGATTTTAAATCACAGCCTCAATTTCAGTGCTTGTGACTGGTCTGTTCATATTTTCTCTTTCTTCCTGGTTCAGTCCCGGCAGGTTGTGCATTTCTAAGAATCTGTCCATTTCTTCCAGGTTGTCCATTTTATTGGCATGCAGTTGCTTGTAGTAATCTCTCATGATCGTTTGTATTTCTGCAGTGTCCGTGGTTACTTCTCCTTTTTCATTTCTAATTCTATTGATTTGAGTCTTCTCGCATTTTTTCTTGAGGAGTCTGGTTAATGGTTTATCAATTTTGTTTATCTTCTCAAAGAACCAGCTTTTCGTTTTATTGATCTTTGCTATCGTTTCCTTCATTTCTTTTTCATTTAGTTCTGATCTGATCTTTATGATTTCTTTCCTTCTGCTAACTTTGGGGTTTTTTTGTTCTTCTTTCTCTAATTGCTTTAGGTGCAAGGTTAGGTTGTTTATTTGAGATGTTTCCTGTTTCTTGAGGTAGGCTTGTAGTGTTATAAACTTCCCTCTTTGAACTGCTTTTGCTGCATCCCATAGGTTTTGGGTTATCGTGTCTCCATTTTCATTTGTTTCTAGGTAGTTTTTGATTTCCCTTTTGATTTCTTCAGTGATCACTTCGTTATTAAGTAGTGTATTGTTTAGCCTCCATGGGTTTGTATTTTTTACAGATCTTTTCCTGTAATTGATATCTAGTCTCATAGTGTTGTGGTCGGAAAAGATACTTGATATGATTTCAATTTTCTTAGATTTACCAAGGCTTGATTTGTGACCCAAGATATGATCTATCCTGGAGAATGTTCCATGAACACTTGAGAAAAATGTGTATTCTGTTGTTTTGGGTGGAATGTCCTACAGATATCAATTAAGTCCATCTTGTTTAATGTATCATTTAAAGCTTGTGTTTCCTTATTTATTTTCATTTTGGATGATCTGTCCATTGGCGAAAGTGGGCTGTTAAAGTCCCCTACTATGACTGTGTTCCTGTCAATTTCCCCTTTTATGGCTGTTAGAATTTGACTTATGTATTGATGTGCTCCTATGTTGGGTGCATAAATATTTACAATTGCTATATCTTCTTCTTGAATAGATCCCTTGATCATTATGTCGTGTCCTTCTTTGCCTCTTGTAATAGTCTTTATTTTAAAGTCTATTTTGTCTCATATGAGAATTGCTACTCCAGCTTTCTTTTGCTTTCCATTTGTTTGGAATATGTTTTTCCATCCCCTCACTTTCAGTCTGTATGTTTCCCTAGGTCTGAAGTGGGTCTCTTGTAGACAGCATATATACAGGTCTTGTTTTTGTATCCATTCAGCCAGTCTATGTCTTTGGTGGGAGCATTGAATTCCCTTATGTTTAAGATAGTTATCAATATGTGTGTTCCCATTACCATTTTCTTAATTCTTTTTGGTTTGTTACTGTAGGTCTTTTCCTTTTGTTGTGTTTCCCGCCTAGAGAAGTTCCTTTACTATTTGTTGTAAAGCTGGTTTGGTGGTACTGAATTCTCTTAGCTTTTGCTTCTGTGTAAATGATCTGATTTCTCCATTGAATCTGAATGAATCCTTGTTGAGTAGAGTAATCTTGCTTGTAGGTTTTTCTCTTTCATCCCTTTAAATATGTCCTTCCACGCCCTTCCAGCTTGCCGAGTTTCTGCTTAAAGATCAGCTGTTAACCTTATGGGGATTCCCTTGTATGGTATTTCTTGCTTTTCCCTTGCTGCTTTTAATATTTTTTCTTTGTATTTAATTGTTGTAATCTGATTAATATATGTCTTGGCGTGTTTCTCCTTGAATTTATCCTCTTTGGGACTCTGTGCTTCCTGGACTTGATTGACTGTTTCCTTTCACATATTACGGAAGTTGTCAATTATAATCTCTTCAAATATTTTCTCAGTCCCTTTTTTTTCCTCTTCTTCTTCTGCAACCCTTATAATTTGAATGCTGGTGTATTTAATGTTGTCTCAGAGGTCTCTGAGCCTGTCCTCAATTCTTTTCATTCTTTCTTCTTTATTCTGCTCTGTGGTAGTGATTTCCACTGTTTTATCTTCCAGGTCTCTTTTTTTTTTCAGATGTACTGATTACTTCATTGGCCAGGAAAAAATTGCCCAGGTTTATCACTCCACAAAGCGTAGAAAAGTCATTAGCGATGGACCTTGGTCACAGCCCCAACTCTACTTTTGCTAAAAATTATATAGAACTAATAAATTTGTGCTTAAACATTTGTTATAGTAATATTACTGTGAACCATAATACTGCTTTGTGGTCATCTTTCCAAGAAACACATGACTGGACTAGAAAAATGAATGTGTATATATATATATATATATATATATACACACACACATATATTTATTATTATATTACTTTTTGAACATCTTTATTGGAGTATAATTGCTTTACAATGGTGTGTTTGTTAGTTTCTGCTTTATAACAAAGTGAATCATTTATACATACACATATGTTCCCATATCTCTTCCTCTTGGATCTCCTTCCCTCCCACCCTCCCTATCCCACCACTCTAGGTGGTCACAAAGCACCGAGCTGGTGTCCCTCTGCTATGCGGTTGCTTGCCACTAGCTATCTCTTTTACGTTTTGTAGTGTATATATGGCCATTTCACTCTCTCACTTTGTCACAGCTTACCCTTCTCCCTCCCCATATCCTGAAGTCCATTCTCTAGTAGGTCTGTGTCTTTATTCCCGTCTTACCCCTAGGTTCTTCATGACCTTTTTTCTTTTTCCTTAAATTCCATATATATGTGTTAGCATACGGTATTTGTTTTTCTCTTTCTGACTTACTTCACTCTGTATGACAGACTCTACGTCCATCCACCTCACTACAAATATCTCAATTTCCTTTCTTTTTATGGCTGAGTAATATTCCATTGTATATATGTGCCACATCTTCTCTCTCCATTCATCCGATGATGAACACTTAGGTTGCTTCCATGTACTGGCTATTGGAAATAGAGCGGCAATGAACATTTTGGTACATGACTCTTTCTGAATTATGGTTTTCTCAGGGTATATGCCCAGTGGTGGGATTGCTGGGTCGTATGGTAGTTCTATTTTTAGTTTTTTAAGGAAACTCCATACTGTTCTCCATAGTGGCTGTATCAATTTACATTACCACCAACAGTTCAAGAGTGTTTCCTTTTCTCCACACCCTCTCCAGCATTTATTGTTTCTCGATTTTTTGATGATGGCCATTGTGACCGGTTTGAGATGATATCTCATTGGAGTTATGATTTGCATTTCTCTAATTATTAATGAAATTGAGCATCCTTTCATGTGTTTGTTGGCAATCTGTATACCTTCTGTGGAGAAATGTCTATTTAGGTCTTCTGCCCATTTCTGGATTGGGTTGTTTGTTCCTTTGTTCTTGAGCTGCATGAGCTGCTTGTAAACCTTGGAGATTAATCCTTTGTCAGTTGCTTCATTTGCAAATGTTTTCTCCCATTCTGAGGGTTGTCTTTTGGTCTTGTTTATAGTTTCCTTTGCTGTGCAAAAGCTTTTAAGGTTCTTTAGGTCCCATTGGTATATTTTTGTTTTTATTTCCAATTTTCTAGGAGGTGGGTCAAAAAGGATCTTGCTGTGATTTATGTTATAGAGTGTTCTCCCTAGGTTTTCCTCTAAGAGTGTGATAGTGTCTGGCCTTACATTTAGGTCTTTAATCCATTTGGAGTTTATTTTTGTGTATGGTGTTAGGGAGTGTTCTAATTTCATACTTTTACAGGTACCTGTCCAATTTTCCCAGCACCACTTATTGAAGAGGCTGTCTTTTCTAGACTGTATATGCTTGCCTCCTTTATCAAAGATAAGGTGACCATATGTGCGTGGGTTTATCTCTGGGCTTTCTATCCTGTTCCATTGATCTATGTTTCTGTTCTTGTGCCAGTGCCATACTGTCTTGATTACTGTAGCTTTGTAGTATACTCTGAAGTCAGGGAGCCTGATTCCTCCAGCTCCATTTTTCGTTCTCAGGATTGCTTTGGCTATTCGGAGTCTTTTGTGTTTCCATACAAATTGTGAAATTTTTTGTTCTAGTTCTCTGAAAAATGCCAGTGGTAGTTTGATAGGGATTGCATTGAATCTGTAGATTGCTTTGGGTAGTAGAGTCATTTTCACAATGTTGATTCTTCCAATCCAAGAACATGGTATATCTCTCCATCTATTTGTATCATCTTTAATTTCTTTCATCAGTGTCTTATAATTTTCTGCATACAGGTCTTTTGTCTCCTTAGGTAGGTTTATTCGAAGATATGAAATTCTTTCTGTTGCAATGGTAAATGGGAGTGTTTTCTTATTTTCCTTTTCAGATTTTTCATCTTTAGTGTATAGGAATGCCAAAGATTTCTGTGCATTAATTTTGTATCCTGATACTTTACCAAATACATTGATTAGCTCTAGTAGTTTTCTGGTAGCATCATTAGGATTCTGTGTGTACAGTATCATGTCATCTGCAAACAGTGACAGCTTTACTTCTTCTTTTCCGATTTGGATTCCTTTTATTTCTTTTTCTTCTCTGAGTGCTGTGGCGAAAACTTCCAAAACTATGTGGAATAATAGTGGTGAGAGTGGGCAACCTTTTCTTGTTCCTGATCTTAGTGGAAATGGTTTCATTTTTCACAATTGAGGATGATGTTGAGTGTGGGTTTGTCATATATGGCCTTTATTATGTTGAGGAAAGTTCCCTCTAGGCCTACTTTCTATAGGGTTTTTATCATAAATGGGTGTTGAATTTTGTCAAAAGCTTTCTCTGCATCTATTGAGATGATCATATGGTTTTTCTCCTTCAATTTGTTAATATGGTGTATCACGTTGACTGATTGGCGTATATTGAAGAATCCTTGCATTCCTGGAATAAACGCCACTTGATCATGGTGTATGATCCTTTTAACGTGCTGTTGGATTCTGTTTGCTAGTATTTTGTTGAGGATTTTTGCATCTCTGTTCATCAGTGATATTGGCCTGTAGTTTGCTTTCTTTGTGATATCTTTGTCTGGTTTTGGTATCAGGATGGTGTTGGCCCCGAAGAATGAGTTTGGGAGTGTTCCTCCCTCTGCTATGTTTTGGAAGAGTCTGAGAAGGATAGGTGTTAGCTCTTCTCTAAATGTTTGATAGAATTCACCTGTGAAGCCATCTGTTCCTGGGGTTTTGTTTGTGTGAAGATTTTAAATCACAGCCTCAATTTCAGTGCTTGTGACTGGTCTGTTCATATTTTCTCTTTCTTCCTGGTTCAGTCCCGGCAGGTTGTGCATTTCTAAGAATCTGTCCATTTCTTCCAGGTTGTCCATTTTATTGGCATGCAGTTGCTTGTAGTAATCTCTCATGATCGTTTGTATTTCTGCAGTGTCCGTGGTTACTTCTCCTTTTTCATTTCTAATTCTATTGATTTGAGTCTTCTCGCATTTTTTCTTGAGGAGTCTGGTTAATGGTTTATCAATTTTGTTTATCTTCTCAAAGAACCAGCTTTTCGTTTTATTGATCTTTGCTATCGTTTCCTTCATTTCTTTTTCATTTAGTTCTGATCTGATCTTTATGATTTCTTTCCTTCTGCTAACTTTGGGGTTTTTTTGTTCTTCTTTCTCTAATTGCTTTAGGTGCAAGGTTAGGTTGTTTATTTGAGATGTTTCCTGTTTCTTGAGGTAGGCTTGTAGTGTTATAAACTTCCCTCTTTGAACTGCTTTTGCTGCATCCCATAGGTTTTGGGTTATCGTGTCTCCATTTTCATTTGTTTCTAGGTAGTTTTTGATTTCCCTTTTGATATCTTCAGTGATCACTTCGTTATTAAGTAGTGTATTGTTTAGCCTCCATGGGTTTGTATTTTTTACAGATCTTTTCCTGTAATTGATATCTAGTCTCATAGTGTTGTGGTCGGAAAAGATACTTGATATGATTTCAATTTTCTTAGATTTACCAAGGCTTGATTTGTGACCCAAGATATGATCTATCCTGGAGAATGTTCCATGAACACTTGAGAAAAATGTGTATTCTGTTGTTTTGGGTGGAATGTCCTACAGATATCAATTAAGTCCATCTTGTTTAATGTATCATTTAAAGCTTGTGTTTCCTTATTTATTTTCATTTTGGATGATCTGTCCATTGGCGAAAGTGGGCTGTTAAAGTCCCCTCCTATGACTGTGTTCCTGTCAATTTCCCCTTTTATGGCTGTTAGAATATGCCTTATGTATTGATGTGCTCTTATGTTGGGTGCATAAATATTTACAATTGCTATATCTTCTTCTTGAATAGATCCCTTGATCATTATGTCGTGTCCTTCTTTGTCTCTTGTAATAGTCTTTATTTTAAAGTCTATTTTGTCTCATATGAGAATTGCTACTCCAGCTTTCTTTTGCTTTCCATTTGTTTGGAATATCTTTTTCCATCCCCTCACTTTCAGTCTGTATGTTTCCCTAGGTCTGAAGTGGGTCTCTTGTAGACAGCATATATACAGGTCTTGTTTTTGTATCCATTCAGCCAGTCTATGTCTTTGGTGGGAGCATTGAATTCCCTTATGTTTAAGATAGTTATCAATATGTGTGTTCCCATTACCATTTTCTTAATTCTTTTTGGTTTGTTACTGTAGGTCTTTTCCTTTTGTTGTGTTTCCCGCCTAGAGAAGTTCCTTTACTATTTGTTGTAAAGCTGGTTTGGTGGTACTGAATTCTCTTAGCTTTTGCTTCTGTGTAAATGATCTGATTTCTCCATTGAATCTGAATGAATCCTTGTTGAGTAGAGTAATCTTGCTTGTAGGTTTTTCTCTTTCATCCCTTTAAATATGTCCTTCCACGCCCTTCCAGCTTGCCGAGTTTCTGCTTAAAGATCAGCTGTTAACCTTATGGGGATTCCCTTGTATGGTATTTCTTGCTTTTCCCTTGCTGCTTTTAATATTTTTTCTTTGTATTTAATTGTTGTAATCTGATTAATATATGTCTTGGCGTGTTTCTCCTTGAATTTATCCTCTTTGGGACTCTGTGCTTCCTGGACTTGATTGACTGTTTCCTTTCACATATTACGGAAGTTGTCAATTATAATCTCTTCAAATATTTTCTCAGTCCCTTTTTTTTCCTCTTCTTCTTCTGCAACCCTTATAATTTGAATGCTGGTGTATTTAATGTTGTCTCAGAGGTCTCTGAGCCTGTCCTCAATTCTTTTCATTCTTTCTTCTTTATTCTGCTCTGTGGTAGATATTTCCACTGTTTTATCTTCCAGGTCTCTTTTTTTTTTTCAGATGAACTGATTACTTTATTGGCCAGGAACAAATTGCCCAGGTTTATCACTCCACAAAGAGTAGAAAAGTCATTAGCGATGGATCTTGTCTCACAGCCCCAACTCTACTTTTGAGAAAAATTTTATAAAACTAATAAATTTGTGCTTAAACATTTGTTATAGTAATATTACTGTGAACCCTAATACTGCTTTGTGGTCATCTTTCCAAGAAAAACATGACTGGACTAGAAAAATGAAAGTGTGTATACATATATATATATATATATATATAATTATGTTATTTTTTAACATCTTTATTGGAGTATAAGTGCTTTACAATGGTGTGTTTGTTAGTTTCTGCTTTATAACAAAGTGAATTAGTTATACATATACATATGTTCCCATATCTCTTCCTCTTGGATCTCCTTCCCTCCCACCCTCCCTATCCCACCCCTATTGGTGGTCACAAAGCACCGAGCTGATGTCCCTCTGCTATGCAGTTGCTTGCCACTAGCTATCTCTTTTACATTTGGTAGTGTATATATGTCCATGCCACTCTCTCACTTTGTCACAGCTTACCCTTCTCCCTCCCCATATCCTCAAGTCCATTCTCTAGTAGGTCTGTGTCTTTATTCCCGTCTTACCCCTAGGTTCTTCATGACCTTTTTTCTTTTTCCTTAGATTCCATATATATGTGTTAGCATACGGTATTTGTTTTTCTCTTTCTGACTTACTTCACTCTGTATGACAGACTCTACGTCCATCCACCTCACTACAAATATCTCAATTTCATTTCTTTTTATGGCTGAGTAATATTCCATTGTATATATGTGCCACATCTTCTCTATCCATTCATCCGATGATGGACACTAAGGTTGCTTCCATGTCCTGGCTATTGGAAATAGAGCTGCAATGAACATTTTGGTACATGACTCTTTCTGAATTTTGGTTTTCTCAGGGTATATGCCCAGTAGTGGGATTGCTGGGTCGTATGGTAGTTCTATTTTTAGTTTTTTAAGCAACCTCCATCCTGTTCTCCATAGTGGCTCCATAGTATCAATTTACATTACCACCAACAGTTCTAGAGTGTTCCCTTTTCTCCACACCCTCTCCAGCATTTATTGTTTCTCGATTTTTTTGATGATGGCCATTGTGACCGGTGTGAGATAATATCTCATTGGAGTTTTGATTTGCATTTCTCTAATGATTAATGAAATTGAGCATCTTTCATGTGTTTGTTGGCAATCTGTATACCTTCTGTGGAGAAATGTCTATTTAGGTCTTCTGCCCATTTTTGGATTGGGTTGTTTGTTCTTTTGTTCTTGAGCTGCATGAGCTGCTTGTAAACCTTGGAGATTAATCCTTTGCCAGTTGCTTCAATTGCAAATATTTTCTCCCATTCTGAGGGTTGTCTTTTGGTCTTGTTTATGGTTTCCTTTGCTGTGCAAAAGCTTTTAAGGTTCTTTAGGTCCCACTGGTTTATTTTGTTTTTATTTCCATTTTTCTAGGAGGTGGGTCAAAAAGGATCTTGCTGTAATTTATGTTATAGAGTGTTCTCCTTACGTTTTCCTCTAAGAGTTTGATAGTGTCTGGCCTTACATTTAGGTCTTTAATCCATTTGGAGTTTATTTTTGTGTATGGTGTTAGGGAGTGTTCTAATTTCATACTTTTACAGGTACCTGTCCAATCTTCCCAGCACCACTTATTGAAGAGGCTGTCTTTTCTAGACTGTATATGCTTGCCTCCTTTATCAAAGATAAGGTGACCATATGTGTGTGGGTTTATCTTTGGGCTTTCTATCCTGTTCCATTGATCTATGTTTCTGTTCTTGTGCCAGTGCCATACTGTCTTGATTACTGTAGCTTTGTAGTATACTCTGAAGTCAGGGAGCCTGATTCCTCCAGCTCCATTTTTCGTTCTCAGGATTGCTTTGGCTATTCGGAGTCTTTTGTGTTTCCATACAAATTGTGAAATTTTTTGTTCTAGTTCTCTGAAAAATGCCAGTGGTAGTTTGATAGGGATTGCATTGAATCTGTAGATTGCTTTGGGTAGTAGAGTCATTTTCACAATGTTGATTCTTCCAATCCAAGAACATGGTATATCTCTCCATCTATTTGTATCATCTTTAATTTCTTTCATCAGTGTCTTATAATTTTCTGCATACAGGTCTTTTGTCTCCTTAGGTAGGTTTATTCCTAGATATTTTATTCTTTCTGTTGCAGTGGTAAATGGGAGTGTTTTCTTAAATTCACTTTCAGATTTTTCATCTTTAGTGTATAGGAATGCCAGAGATTTCTGTGCATTGATTTTGTATCCTGCTACTTTACCAAAGTCATTGATTAGCTCTAGTAGTTTTCTGGTAGCATCTTTAGAATTCTCTGTGTAGAGTATCATGTCATCTGCAAACAGTGACAGCTTTACTTCTTCTTTTCCGCTTTGGATTCCGTTTATTTCTTTTTCTTCTCTGAGTGCTGTGGCTAAAACTTCCAAAAGTATGTGGAATAATAGACGTGAGAGTGGGAAACCTTGTCTTGTTCCTGATCTTAGTGGAAATGTTTTCATTTTTCACAATTGAGGATGATGTTGAGTGTGGGTTTGTCATATATGGCCTTTATTATGTTGAGGAAAGTTCCCTCTAGGCCTACTTTCTGTAGGGTTTTTTTCATAAATGGGTGTTGAATTTTGTCAAAAGCTTTCTCTGCATCTATTGAGATGATCATAGGGATTTTCTCCTTGAATTTGTTAATATGGTGTATCATGTTGACTGATTGGCATATATTGAAGAATCCTTGCATTCCTGGAATAAACCCCACTTGATCATGGTGTATGATGCTTTTAACGTGCTGTTGGATTCTGTTTGCTAGTATTTTATTGAGGATTTTTGCATCTCTGTTCATCAGTGATATTAGCCTGTAGTTTGCTTTCTTTGTGATATCTTTGTCTGGTTTTGGTATCAGGATGGTGTTGGCCCCGAAGAATGAGTTTGGGAGTGTTCCTCCCTCTGCTATTTTTTGGAAGAGTTTGAGAAGGATAGGTGTTAGCTCTTCTCTAAATGTTTGATAGAATTCACCTGTGAAGCCATCTGTTCCTGCGGTTTTGTTTGTGTGAAGATTTTTAATCACAGCCTCAATTTCAGTGCTTGTGACTGGTCTGTTCATATTTTCTCTTTCTTCCTGGTTCAGTCTTGGCAGGTTGTGCATTTCTAAGAATCTGTCCATTTCTTCCAGGTTGTCCATTTTATTGGCATGCAGTTGCTTGTAGTAATCTCTCATGATCGTTTGTATTTCTGCAGTGTCCGTGGTTACTTCTCCTTTTTCATTTCTAATTCTATTGATTTGAGTCTTCTCGCATTTTTTCTTGAGGAGTCTGGTTAATGGTTTATCAATTTTGTTTATCTTCTCAAAGAACCAGCTTTTCGTTTTATTGATCTTTGCTATCGTTTCCTTCATTTCTTTTTCATTTAGTTCTGATCTGATCTTTATGATTTCTTTCCTTCTGCTAACTTTGGGGTTTTTTGTTCTTCTTTTTCTAATTGCTTTAGGTGCAAGGTTAGGTTGTTTATTTGAGATGTTTCCTGTTTCTTGAGGTAGGCTTATAGTGTTATAAACTTCCCTCTTTGAACTGCTTTTGCTGCATCCCATAGGTTTTGGGTTATCGTGTCTCCATTTTCATTTCTTTCTAGGTAGTTTTTGATTTCCCTTTTGATCTCTTCAGTGATCACTTCTTTATTAAGTAGAGTATTGTTTAGCCTCCACGGGTTTGTATTTTTTACATATCTTTTCCTGTAATTGATATCTAGTCTCATAGTGTTGTGGTCGGAAAAGGTACTTGATATGATTTCAATTTTCTTAGATTTACCAAGGCTTGATTTGTGACCCAAGATATGATCTATCCTGGAGAATGTTCCATGAGCACTTGAGAACAATGTGTATTCTGTTGTTTTGGGTGGAATGTCCTACAGATATCAATTAAGTCCATCTTGTTTAATGAATCATTTAAAGCTTGTGTTTCCTTATTTATTTTCATTTTGGATGATCTGTCCGTTGGCGAAAGTGGGCTGTTAAAGTCCCCTACTATGACTGTGTTCCTGTCAATTTCCCCTTTTATGGCTGTTAGAATTTGCCTTATGTATTGATGTGCTCCTATGTTGGGTGCAGAAATATTTACAATTGCTATATCTTCTTCTTGGATAGATCCCTTGATCATTAGGTCGTGTCCTTCTTTGCCTCTTGTAATAGTCTTTATTTTAAAGTCTATTTTGTCTGATATGAGAATTGCTACTCCAGCTTTCTTTTGCTTTCCATTTGTTTGGAATATCTTTTTCCATCCCCTCACTTTCAGTCTGTATGTTTCCCTAGGTCTGAAGTGGGTCTCTTGTAGACAGCATATATACAGGTCTTGTTTTTGTATCCATTCAGCCAGTCTATGTCTTTGGTGGGAGCATTGAATTCCCTTATGTTTAAGATAGTTATCAATATGTGTGTTCCCATTACCATTTTCTTAATTGTTTTTGGTTTGTAACTCTAGGTGTTTTCCTTTTGTTGTGTTTCCCGCCTAGAGAAGTTCCTTTACTATTTGTTGTAAAGCTGGTTTGGAGGTACTGAATTCTCTTAGCTTTTGCTTCTGTGTAAATGATCTGATTTCTCCATTGAATCTGAATGAATCCTTGTTGAGTAGAGTAATCTTGCTTGTAGGTTTTTCTCTTTCATCCCTTTAAATATGTCCTTCCACGCCCTTCCAGCTTGCCGAGTTTCTGCTGAAAGATCAGCTGTTAACCTTATGGGGATTCCCTTGTATGGTATTTCTTGCTTTTCCCTTGCTGCTTTTAATATTTTTTCTTTGTATTTAATTGTTGTAATCTGATTAATATATGTCTTGGCGTGTTTCTCCTTGGATTTATCCTCTTTGGGACTCTGTGCTTCCTGGACTTGATTGACTGTTTCCTTTCACATATTACGGAAGTTGTCAATTATAATCTCTTCAAATATTTTCTCAGTCCCTTTTTTTTCCTCTTCTTCTTCTGCAACCCTTATAATTTGAATGCTGGTGTATTTAATGTTGTCTCAGAGGTCTCTGAGCCTGTCCTCAATTCTTTTCATTCTTTCTTCTTTATTCTGCTCTGTGGTAGTGATTTCCACTGTTTTATCTTCCAGGTCTCTTTTTTTTTTTCAGATGAACTGATTACTTTATTGGCCAGGAACACATTGTCCAGGTTTATCACTCCACAAAGAGTAGAAAAGTCATTAGCGATGGACCTTGTCTCACAGCCCCAACTCTACTTTTGAGAAAAATTATATAGAAATAATAAATTTGTGCTTAAACTTTTGTTATAGTAATATTACTGTGAACCCTAATACTGCTTTATGGTCATCTTTCCAAGAAAAACATGACTGGACTAGAAAAATGAAAGTGTATATATATATATATATATATATATATATATTTATATATTATTATGTTACTTTTTTAACATGTTTATTGGAGTATAAGTGCTTTACAATGGTGTGTTTGTTAGTTTCTGCTTTATAACAAAGTGAATCAGTTATACATATACATATGTTCCAATATCTCTTCCTCTTGGATCTCCTTCCCTCCCACCCTCCCTATCCCACCCCTCTAGGTGGTCACAAAGCACCGACCTGATGTCCCTCTGCTATGCGGTTGCTTGCCACTAGCTATCTCTTTTACATTTGGTAGTGTATATATGTCCATGCCACTCTCTCACTTTGTCACAGCTTACCCTTCTCCCTCCCCATATCCTCAAGTCCATTCTCTAGTAGGTCTGTGTCTTTATTCCCGTCTTACCCCTAGGTTCTTCATGACCTTTTTTCTTTTTCCTTCGATTCCATATATATGTGTTAGCATACGGTATTTGTTTTTCTCTTTCTGACTTACTTCACTCTGTATGACAGACTCTACGTCCATCCACCTCACTACAAATATCTCAATTTCGTTTCTTTTTATGGCTGAGTAATATTCCATTGTATATATGTGCCACATCTTCTCTATCCATTCATCCGTTGATGGACATTTAGGTTGCTTCCATGTCCTGGCTAATGGAAATTGAGCTGCAATGAACATTTTTGTACATGACTCTTTCTGAATTATGGTTTTCTCAGGGTATATGCCCAGTAGTGGGATTGCTGGGTCGTATGGTAGTTCTATTTTTAGTTTTTTAGCAACCTCCATACTGTTCTCCATAGTGGCTCCATAGTATCAATTTACATTACCACCAACAGTTCTAGAGTGTTCCCTTTTCTCCACATCCTCTCCAGCATTTATTGTTTCTCGATTTTTTGATGATGGCCATTGTGACCGGTGTGAGATGATATCTCATTGGAGTTTTGATTTGCATTTCTCTAATGATTAATGAAATTGAGCATTCTTTCAAGTGTTTGTTGGCAATCTGTATACCTTCTGTGGAGAAATGTCTATTTAGGTCTTCTGCCCATTTTTGGATTGGGTTGTTTGTTCTTTTGTTCTTGAGCTGCATGAGCTGCTTGTAAACCTTGGAGATTAATCCTTTGTCAGTTGCTTCAATTGTAAATATTTTCTCCCGTTCTGAGGGTTGTCTTTTGGTCTTGTTTATGGTTTCCTTTGCTGTGCAAAAGCTTTTAAGGTTGTTTAGGTCGCAATGGTTTATTTTTGTTTTTATTTCCATTTTTCTAGGAGGTGGGTCAAAAAGGATCTTGCTGTAATTTATGTTATAGAGTGTTCTCCCTAGGTTTTCCTCTAAGAGTTTGATAGTGTCTGGCCTTATATTTAGGTCTTTAATCCATTTGGAGTTTATTTTTGTGTATGGTGATAGGGAGTGTTCTAATTTCATACTTTTACAGGTACCTGTCCAACTTTCCCAGCACCACTTATTGAAGAGGCTGTCTTTTCTAGACTGTATATGCTTGCCTCCTTTATCAAAGATAAGGTGACCATGTGTGCGTGGGTTTATCTCTGGGTTTTCTATCCTGTTCCATTGATCTATGTTTCTGTTCTTGTGCCAGTGCCATACTGTCTTGATTACTGTAGCTTTGTAGTATACTCTGAAGTCAGGGAGCCTGATTCCTCCAGCTCCATTTTTCGTTCTCAGGATTGCTTTGGCTATTCGGAGTCTTTTGTGTTTCCATACAAATTGTGAAATTTTTTGTTCTAGTTCTCTGAAAAATGCCAGTGGTAGTTTGATAGGGATTGCATTGAATCTGTAGATTGCTTTGGGTAGTAGAGTCATTTTCACAATGTTGATTCTTCCAATCCAAGAACATGGTATATCTCTCCATCTATTTGTATCATCTTTAATTTCTTTCATCAGTGTCTTATAATTTTCTGCATACAGGTCTTTTGTCTCCTTAGGTAGGTTTATTCCTAGATATTTTATTCTTTCTGTTGCAGTGGTAAATGGGAGTGTTTTCCTAAATTCACTTTCAGATTTTTCATCTTTAGTGTATAGGAATGCCAGAGATTTCTGTGCATTAATTTTGTATCCTGCTAATTTACCAAAGTCATTGATTAGCTCTAGTAGTTTTCTGGTAGCATCTTTAGGATCCTCTGTGTAGAGCATCATGTCATCTGCAAACAGTGACAGCTTTACTTCTTCTTTTCCGCTTTGGATTCCTTTTATTTCTTTTTCTTCTCTGAGTGCTGTGGTGAAAACTTCCAAAAGTATGTGGAATAATAGTCTTGAGAGTGGGCAACCTTGTCTTGTTCCTGATCTTAGTGGAAATGGTTTCAGTTTTTCACCATTGAGGACGATGTTGAGTGTGGGTTTGTCATATATGGCCTTTATTATGTTGAGGAAAGTTCCCTCTAGGCCTACTTTCTGCAGGGTTTTTATCATAAATGGGTGTTGAATTTTGTCAAAAGCTTTCTCTGCATCTATTGAGATGATCATATGGTTTTTCTCCTTCAATTTGTTAATATGGTGTATCACGTTGACTGATTGGCGTATATTGAAGAATCCTTGCATTCCTGGAATAAACGCCACTTGATCATGGTGTATGATCCTTTTAACGTGCTGTTGGATTCTGTTTGCTAGTATTTTGTTGAGGATTTTTGCATCTCTGTTCATCAGTGATATTGGCCTGTAGTTTGCTTTCTTTGTGATATCTTTGTCTGGTTTTGGTATCAGGATGGTGTTGGCCCCGAAGAATGAGTTTGGGAGTGTTCCTCCCTCTGCTATGTTTTGGAAGAGTCTGAGAAGGATAGGTGTTAGCTCTTCTCTAAATGTTTGATAGAATTCACCTGTGAAGCCATCTGTTCCTGTGGTTTTGTTTGTGTGAAGATTTTAAATCACAGCCTCAATTTCAGTGCTTGTGACTGGTCTGTTCATATTTTCTCTTTCTTCCTGGTTCAGTCCCGGCAGGTTGTGCATTTCTAAGAATCTGTCCATTTCTTCCAGGTTGTCCATTTTATTGGCATGCAGTTGCTTGTAGTAATCTCTCATGATCGTTTGTATTTCTGCAGTGTCCGTGGTTACTTCTCCTTTTTCATTTCTAATTCTATTGATTTGAGTGTTCTCGCATTTTTTCTTGAGGAGTCTGGTTAATGGTTTATCATTTTGTTTATCTTCTCAAAGAACCAGCTTTTCGTTTTATTGATCTTTGCTATCGTTTCCTTCATTTCTTTTTCATTTAGTTCTGATCTGATCTTTATGATTTCTTTCCTTCTGCTAACTTTGGGGTTTTTTGTTCTTCTTTCTCTAATTGCTTTAGGTGCAAGGTTAGGTTGTTTATTTGAGATGTTTCCTGTTTCTTGAGGTAGGCTTGTAGTGTTATAAACTTCCCTCTTTGAACTGCTTTTGCTGCATCCCATAGGTTTTGGGTTATCGTGTCTCCATTTTCATTTGTTTCTAGGTAGTTTTTGATTTCCCTTTTGATTTCTTCAGTGATCACTTCGTTATTAAGTAGTGTATTGTTTAGCCTCCATGGGTTTGTATTTTTTACAGATCTTTTCCTGTAATTGATATCTAGTCTCATAGTGTTGTGGTCAGAAAAGATACTTGATATGATTTCAATTTTCTTAGATTTACCAAGGCTTGATTTGTGACCCAAGATATGATCTATCCTGGAGAATGTTCCATGAGCACTTGAGAACAATGTGTATTCTGTTGTTTTGGGTGGAATGTCCTACAGATATCAATTAAGTCCATCTTGTTTAATGTATCATTTAAAGCTTGTGTTTCCTTATTTATTTTCATTTTGGATGATCTGTCCGTTGGTGAAAGTGGGCTGTTAAAGTCCCCTACTATGACTGTGTTCCTGTCAATTTCCCCTTTTATGGCTGTTAGAATTTGCCTTATGTATTGATGTGCTCCTATGTTGGGTGCATAAATATTTACAATTGCTATATCTTCTTCTTGGATAGATCCCTTGATCATTGTGTCGTGTCCTTCTTTGCCTCTTCTAATAGTCTTTATTTTAAAGTCTATTTTGTGTGATATGAGAATTGCTACTCCAGCTTTCTTTTGCTTTCCATTTGTTTGGAATATCTTTTTCCATCCCCTCAATTTCAGTCTGTATGTTTCCCTTGGTTTGAAGTGGGTCTCTTGTAGACAGCATATATACAGGTCTTGTTTTTGTATCCATTCAGCCAGTCTATGTCTTTGGTGGGAGCATTGAATTCCCTTATGTTTAAGATAGTTATCAATATGTGTGTTCCCATTACCATTTTCTTAATTGTTTTTGGTTTGTAACTGTAGGTGTTTTCCTTTTGTTGTGTTTCCCGCCTAGAGAAGTTCCTTTACTATTTGTTGTAAAGCTGGTTTAGTGGTATTGAATTCTCTTAGCTTTTGCTTCTGTGTAAATGATCTGATTTCTCCATTGAATCTGAATGAATCCTTGTTGAGTAGAGTAATCTTGCTTGTAGGTTTTTCTCTTTCATCCCTTTAAATATGTCCTTCCACGCCCTTCCAGCTTGCCGAGTTTCTGCTGAAAGATCAGCTGTTAACCTTATGGGGATTCCCTTGTATGGTATTTCTTGCTTTTCCCTTGCTGCTTTTAATATTTTTTCTTTGTATTTAATTGTTGTAATCTGATTAATATATGTCTTGGCGTGTTTCTCCTTGGATTTATCCTCTTTGGGACTCTGTGCTTCCTGGACTTGATTGACTATTTCCTTTCACATATTACGGAAGTTGTCAATTATAATCTCTTCAAATATTTTCTCAGTCCCTTTTTTTTCCTCTTCTTCTTCTGCAACCCTTATAATTTGAATGCTGGTGTATTTAATGTTGTCTCAGAGGTCTTTGAGCCTGTCCTCAATTCTTTTCATTCTTTCTTCTTTATTCTGCTCTGTGGTAGTGATTTCCACTGTTTTATCTTCCAGGTCTCTTTTTTTTTTCAGATGAACTGATTACTTTATTGGCCAGGAACAAATTGCCCAGGTTTATCACTCCACAAAGAGTAGAAAAGTCATTAGCGATGGACCTTGTCTCACAGCCCCAACTCTACTTTTGAGAAAAATTATATAGAAATAATACATTTGTGCTTAAACATTTGTTATTGTAATATTACTGTGAACCTTAATACTGCTTTGTGGTCATCTTTCCAAGAAAAACATGACTGGACTAGAAAAATAAAAGTGTATATATATATATATATATATATATATATATATATATATTATTATGTTACTTTTTTAACATCTTTATTGGAGTATAAGTGCTTTACAATGGTGTGTTTGTTAGTTTCTGCTTTATAACAAAGTGAATCAGTTATACATATACATATGTTGCCATATCTCTTCCCTCTTGGATCTCCTTCCCTCCCACGATCCCTATCCCACCCCTCTAGGTGGTCACAAAGCACCGAGCTGATGTCCCTCTGCTATGCGGTTGCTTGCCACTAGCTATCTCTTTTACGTTTGGTTGTGTAAATATGTCCATGCCACTCTCTCATTTTGTCACAGCTTACCCTTCTCCCTCCCCATATCCTCAAGTCCATTCTTTAGTAGGTCTGTGTCTTTATTCCCGTCTTACCCCTAGGTTCTTCATGACCTTTTTTCTTTTTCCTTAGATTCCATATATATGTGTTAGCATACGGTATTTGTTTTTCTCTTTCTGACTTACTTCACTCTGTATGACAGACTCTACATCCATCCACCTCACTACAAATATCTCAATTTCGTTTCTTTTTATGGCTGAGTAATATTCCATTGTATATATGTGCCACATCTTCTCTATCCATTCATCCATTGATGGACACTTAGGTTGCTTCCATGTCCTGGATATCGGAAATAGAGCTGCAATGAACATTTTGGTACATGACTCTTTCTGAATTATGGTTTTCTCAGGGTATATGCCCAGTAGTGGGATTGCTGGGTCGTATGGTAGTTCTATTTTTAGTTTTTTAAGCAACCTCCATACTGTTCTCCATAGTGGCTCCATAGTATCAATTTACATTACCACCAACAGTTCAAGAGTGTTCCCTTTTCTCCACACCCTCTCCAGCATTTATTGTTTCTCGATTTTTTGATGATGGCCACTGTGACCGGTGTGAGATGATATCTCATTGGAGTTTTGATTTGCATTTCTCTAATGATTAAGGAAATTGAGCATTCTTTCATGTGTTTGTTGGCAATCTGTATACCTTCTGTGGAGAAATGTCTATTTAGGTCTTCTGCCCATTTTTGGATTGGGTTGTTTGTTCTTTTGTTCTTGAGCTGCATGAGCTGCTTGTAAACCTTGGAGATTAATCCTTTGTCAGTTGCTTCAATTGCAAATATTTTCTCCCGTTCTGAGGGTTGTCTTTTGGTCTTGTTTATGGTTTCCTTTGCTGTGCAAAAGCTTTTAAGGTTCTTTAGGTCCCATTGGTTTATTTTTGTTTTTATTTCCATTTTTCTAGGAGGTGGGTCAAAAAGGATCTTGCTGTGATTTATGTTATAGAGTGTTCTCCCTAGGTTTTCCTCTAAGAGTTTGATAGTGTCTGGCCTTACATTTAGGTCTTTAATCCATTTGGAGTTTATTTTTGTGTATGGTGTTAGGGAGTGTTCTAATTTCATACTTTTACAGGTACCTGTCCAACTTTCCCAGCACCACTTATTGAAGAGGCTGTCTTTTCTAGACTGTATATGCTTGCCTCCTTTATCAAAGATAAGGTGACCATATGTGCGTGGGTTTATCTCTGGGCTTTCTATCCTGTTCCATTGATCTATGTTTCTGTTCTTGTGCCAGTGCCATACTGTCTTGATTACTGTAGCTTTGTAGTATACTCTGAAGTCAGGGAGCCTGATTCCTCCAGCTCCATCTTTCGTTCTCAGGATTGCTTTGGCTATTCGGAGTCTTTTGTGTTTCCATACAAATTGTGAAATTTTTTGTTCTAGTTCTCTGAAAAATGCCAGTGGTAGTTTGATAGGGATTGCATTGAATCTGTAGATTGCTTTGGGTAGTAGAGTCATTTTCACAATGTTGATTCTTCCAATCCAAGAACATGGTATATCTCTCCATCTATTTGTATCATCTTTAATTTCTTTCATCAGTGTCTTATAATTTTCTGCATACAGGTCTTTTGTCTCCTTAGGTAGGTTTATTCCTAGATATTATATTCTTTCTGTTGCAATGGTAAATGGGACTGTTTTCTTAAATTCACTTTCAGATTTTTCATCTTTAGTGTATAGGAATGCCAGAGATTTCTGTGCATTAATTTTGTATCCTGCTACTTTACCAAAGTCATTAATTAGCTCTAGTAGTTTTCTGGTGGCATCTTTAGAATCCTCTGTGTAGAGTATCATGTCATCTGCAAACAGTGACAGCTTTACTTCTTCTTTTCCGATTTGGATTCCTTTTATTTCTTTTTCTTCTCTGAGTGCTGTGGCGAAAACTTCCAAAAGTATGTGCAATAATAGTCGTGAGAGTGGGCAACCTTGTCTTGTTCCTGATCTTAGTGGAAATGGTTTCAGTTTTTCACCATTGAGGACGGTGTTGAGTGTGGGTTTGTCATATATGGCCTTTATTATGTTGAGGAAAGTTCCCTCTAGGCCTACTTTCTGCAGGGTTTTTATCATAAATGGGTGTTGAATTTTGTCAAAAGCTTTCTCTGCATCTATTGAGATGATCACATGGTTTTTCTCCTTCAATTTGTTAATATGGTGTATCACGTTGACTGATTGGCGTATATTGAAGAATCCTTGCATTCCTGGAATAAACGCCACTTGATCATGGTGTATGATCCTTTTAACGTGCTGTTGGATTCTGTTTGCTAGTATTTTGTTGAGGATTTTGCATCTCTGTTCATCAGTGATATTGGCCTGTAGTTTGCTTTCTTTGTGATATCTTTGTCTGGTTTTGGTATCAGGATGGTGTTGGCCCCGAAGAATGAGTTTGGGAGTGTTCCTCCCTCTGCTATGTTTTGGAAGAGTCTGAGAAAGATAGGTGTTAGCTCTTCTCTAAATGTTTGATAGAATTCACCTGTGAAGCCATCTGTTCCTGTGGTTTTGTTTGTGTGAAGATTTTAAATCACAGCCTCAATTTCAGTGCTTGTGACTGGTCTGTTCATATTTTCTCTTTCTTCCTGGTTCAGTCCCGGCAGGTTGTGCATTTCTAAGAATCTGTCCATTTCTTCCAGGTTGTCCATTTTATTGGCATGCAGTTGCTTGTAGTAATCTCTCATGATCGTTTGTATTTCTGCAGTGTCCGTGGTTACTTCTCCTTTTTCATTTCTAATTCTATTGATTTGAGTCTTCTCGCATTTTTTCTTGAGGAGTCTGGTTAATGGTTTATCAATTTTGTTTATCTTCTCAAAGAACCAGCTTTTCGTTTTATTGATCTTTGCTATCGTTTCCTTTATTTCTTTTTCATTTAGTTCTGATCTGATCTTTATGATTTCTTTCCTTCTGCTAACTTTGGGGTTTTTTTGTTCTTCTTTCTCTAATTGCTTTAGGTGCAAGGTTAGGTTGTTTATTTGAGATGTTTCCTGTTTCTTGAGGTAGGCTTGTAGTGTTATAAACTTCCCTCTTTGAACTGCTTTTGCTGCATCCCATAGGTTTTGGGTTATCGTGTCTCCATTTTCATTTGTTTCTAGGTAGTTTTTGATTTCCCTTTTGATTTCTTCAGTGATCACTTCGTTATTAAGTAGTGTATTGTTTAGCCTCCATGGGTTTGTATTTTTTACAGATCTTTTCCTGTAATTGATATCTAGTCTCATAGTGTTGTGGTCGGAAAAGATACTTGATATGATTTCAATTTTCTTAGATTTACCAAGGCTTGATTTGTGACCCAAGATATGATCTATCCTGGAGAATGTTCCATGAGCACTTGAGAAAAATGTGTATTCTGTTGTTTTGGGTGGAATGTCCTACAGATATCAATTAAGTCCATCTTGTTTAATGAATCATTTAAAGCTTGTGTTTCCTTATTTATTTTCATTTTGGATGATCTGTCCATTGGCGAAAGTGGGCTGTTAAAGTCCCCTACTATGACTGTGTTCCTGTCAATTTCCCCTTTTATGGCTGTTAGAATTTGCCTTATGTATTGATGTGCTCCTATGTTGGGTGCATAAATATTTACAATTGCTATATCTTCTTCTTGGATAAATCCCTTGATCATTATGTCGTGTCCTTCTTTGCCTCTTGTAATAGTCTTTATTTTAAAGTCCATTTTGTCTGATATGAGAATTGCTACTCCAGCTTTCTTTTGCTCTCCATTTGTTTGGAATATCTTTTTCCATCCCCTCACTTTCAGTCTGTATGTTTCCCTAGGTCTGAAGTGGGTCTCTTGTAGACAGCATATATACAGGTCTTGTTTTTGTATCCATTCAGCCAGTCTATGTCTTTGGTGGGAGCATTGAATTCCCTTATGTTTAAGAGAGTTATCAATATGTGTGTTCCCATTACCATTTTCTTAATTGTTTTTGGTTTGTAACTGTAGGTGTTTTCCTTTTGTTGTGTTTCCCACCTAGAGAAGTTCCTTTACTATTTGTTGTAAAGCTGGTTTGGTGGTATTGAATTCTCTTAGCTTTTGCTTCTGTGTAAATGATCTGATTTCTCCATTGAATCTGAATGAATCCTTGTTGAGTAGAGTAATCTTGCTTGTAGGTTTTTCTCTTTCATCCCTTTAAATATGTCCTTCCACGCCCTTCCAGCTTGCCGAGTTTCTGCTGAATGATCAGCTGTTAACCTTATGGGGATTCCCTTGTATGGTATTTCTTGCTTTTCCCTTGCTGCTTTTAATATTTTTTCTTTGTATTTAATTGTTGTAATCTGATTAATATATGTCTTGGCGTGTTTCTCCTTGGATTTATCCTCTTTGGGACTCTGTGCTTCCTGGACTTGATTGACTGTTTCCTTTCACATATTACGGAAGTTGTCAATTATAATCTCTTCAAATATTTTCTCAGTCCCTTTTTTTTCCTCTTCTTCTTCTGCAACCCTTATAATTTGAATGCTGGTGTATTTAATGTTCTCTCAGAGGTCTCTGAGCCTGTCCTCAATTCTTTTCATTCTTTCTTCTTTATTCTGCTCTGTGGTAGTGATTTCCACTGTTTTATCTTCCAGGTCTCCTTTTTTTTTCAGATGAACTGATTACTTTATTGGCCAGGAACAAATTGCCCAGTTTTATCACTCCACAAAGAGTAGAAAAGTCATTAGCGATGGACCTTGTCTCACAGCCCCAACTCTACTTTTGAGAAAAATTATATAGAAATAATAAATTAGTGCTTAAACATTTGTTATAGTAAGATTATTGTGAACCATAATACTGCTTTGTGGTCATCTTTCCAAGAAAAACATGACTGGACTAGAAAAATGAAAGTGTATATATATATATATATATATACATATATATATTTATATATATATATTTATATATATATATTATTATGTTACTTTTTTAACATCTTTATTGGAGTATAAGTGCTTTACAATGGTGTGTTTGTTAGTTTCTGCTTTATAACAAAGTGAATCAGTTATACATATACATATGTTCCCATATCACTTCCCTCTTGGATCTCCTTCCGTCCCACCCTCCCTATGCCACCCCTCTAGGTGGTCACAAAGCACCGAGCTGATGTCCCTCTGCTATACGGTTGCTTGCCACTAGCTATCTCTTTTACGTTTGGTAGTGTATATATGTCCATGCCACTCTCTCACTTTGTCACAGCTTACCCTTCTCCCTCCCCATATCCTCAAGTCCATTCTCTAGTAGGTCTGTGTCTTTATTCCCGTCTTACCCCTAGGTTCTTCATGACCTTTTTTCTTTTTCCTTCGATTCCATATATATGTGTTAGCATACGGTATTTGTTTTTCTCTTTCTGACTTACTTCACTCTGTATGACAGACTCTACGTCCATCCACCTCACTACAAATATCTCAATTTCGTTTCTTTTTATGGCTGAGTAATATTCCATTGTATATATGTGCCACATCTTCTCTATCCATTCATCCGATGATGGACACTTAGGTTGCTTCCATGTCCTGGCTATTGGAAATAGAGCTGCAATGAACATTTTGGTACATGACTCTTTCTGAATTATGGTTTTCTCAGGGTATATGCCCAGTAGTGGGATTGCTGGGTCGTATGGTAGTTCTATTTTTAGTTTCTTAAGCAACCTCCATACTGTTCTCCATAGTGGCTCCATAGTATCAATTTACATTACCACCAACAGTTCAAGAGTGTTCCCTTTTCTCCACACCCTCTCCAGCATTTATTGTTTCTCGATTTTTTGATGATGGCCATTGTGACCGGTGTGAGATGATATCTCATTGGAGTTTTGATTTGCATTTCTCTAATGATTAATGAAATTGAGCATTCTTTCATGTGTTTGTTGGTAATCTGTATACCTTCTGTGGAGAAATGTCTATTTAGGTCTTCTGCCCATTTTTGGATTGGGTTGTTTGTTCTTTTGTTCTTGAGCTGCATGAGCTGCTTGTAAACCTTGGAGATTAATCCTTTGTCAGTTGCTTCAATTGCAAATATTTTCTCCCATTCTGAGGGTTGTCTTTTGGTCTTGTTTATGGTTTCCTTTGCTGTGCAAAAGCTTTTAAGGTTCTTTAGGTCCCATTGGTTTATTTTTGTTTTTATTTCCATTTTTCTAGGAGGTGGGTCAAAAAGGATCTTGCTGTGATTTATGTTATAGAGTGTTCTCCTTACGTTTTCCTCTAAGAGTTTGATAGTGTCTGGCCTTACATTTAGGTCTTTAATCCATTTGGAGTTTATTTTTGTGTATGGTGTTAGGGAGTGTTCTAATTTCATACTTTTACAGGTACCTGTCCAATTTTCCCAGCACCACTTATTGAAGAGGCTGTCTTTTCTAATCTGTATATGCTTGCCTCCTTTATCAAAGATAAGGTGACCATATGTGTGTGGGTTTATCTCTGGGCTTTCTATCCTGTTCCATTGATCTATGTTTCTGTTCTTGTGCCAGTGCCATACTGTCTTGATTACTGTAGCTTTGTAGTATACTCTGAAGTCAGGGAGCCTGATTCCTCCAGCTCCATCTTTCGTTCTCAGGATTGCTTTGGCTATTCGGAGTCTTTTGTGTTTCCATACAAGTTGTGAAATTTTTTGTTCTAGTTCTCTGAAAAATGCCAGTGGTAGTTTGATAGGGATTGCATTGAATCTGTAGATTGCTTTGGGTAGTAGAGTCATTTTCACAATGTTGATTCTTCCAATCCAAGAACATGGTATATCTCTCCATCTATTTGTATCATCTTTAATTTCTTTCATCAGTGTCTTATAATTTTCTGCATACAGGTTTTTTGTCTCCTTAGGTAGGTTTATTCCTAGATATTTTATTCTTTCTGTTGCAATGGTAAATGGGACTGTTTTCTTAAATTCACTTTCAGATTTTTCATCTTTAGTGTATAGGAATGCCAGAGATTTCTGTGCATTAATTTTGTATCCTGCTACTTTACCAAAGTCATTAATTAGCTGTAGTAGTTTTCTGGTAGCATCTTTAGGATTCTCTATGTAGAGTATCATGTCATCTGCAAACAGTGACAGCTTTACTTCTTCTTTTCCGATTTGGATTCCTTTTATTTCTTTTTCTTCTCTGAGTGCTGTGGCGAAAACTTCCAAAAGTATGTGGAATAATAGTCGTGAGAGTGGGCAACCTTGTCTTGTTCCTGATCTTAGTGGAAATGGTTTCAGTTTTTCACCATTGAGGACAATGTTGAGTGTGGGTTTGTCATATATGGCGTTTATTATGTTGAGGAAAGTTCCCTCTAGGCCTGCTTTCTGCAGGGCTTTTATCATAAATGGGTGTTGAATTTTGCCAAAAGTTTTCTCTGCATCTATTGAGATGATCATATGGTTTTTGTCCTTCAATTTGTTAATGTGGTGTATCACGTTGACTGATTGGCGTATATTGAAGAATCCTTGCATTCCTGGAATAAACCCCACTTGATCATGGTGTATGATCCTTTTAACGTGCTGTTGGATTCTGTTTACTAGTATTTTGTTGAGGATTTTTGCATCTCTGGTCATCAGTGATATTGGCCTGTAGTTTTCTTTCTTTGTGATATCTTTGTCTGGTTTTGGTATCAGGATGATGGTGGCCGTTAAGAATGA
Source organism: Eubalaena glacialis (assembly GCF_028564815.1). Taxonomy (NCBI): domain Eukaryota; kingdom Metazoa; phylum Chordata; class Mammalia; order Artiodactyla; family Balaenidae; genus Eubalaena; species Eubalaena glacialis. The sequence goes on along the minus strand of NC_083729.1, from coordinate 68,647,603 downwards.
GTTTGGGAGTGTTCCTCCCTCTGCTATGTTTTGGAAGTGTTTGAGAAGGATAGGTGTTAGCTCTTCTCTAAATGCATGATAGAATTCACCTGTGAAGCCATCTATTCCTGTGGTTTTGTTTGTGTGAAGATTTTTAATCCCAGCCTCAATTTCAGTGCTTGTGACTGGTCTGTTCATATTTTCTCTTTCTTCCTGGTTCAGTCGCGGCAGGTTGTGCATTTCTAAGAATCTGTCCATTTCTTCCAGGTTGTCCATTTTATTGGCATGCAGTTGCTTGTAGTAATCTCTCATGATCGTTTGTATTTCTGCAGTGTCCGTGGTTACTTCTCCTTTTTCATTTCTAATTCTATTGATTTGAGTCTTCTCCCATTTTTTCTTGAGGAGTCTGGTTAATGGATTATCAATTTTGTTTATCTTCTCAAAGAACCAGCTTTTCGTTTTATTGATCTTTGCTATCGTTTCCTTCATTTCTTTTTCATGTAGTTCTGATCTGATCTTTATGATTTCTTTCCTTCTGCTAACTTTGGGGTTTTTTTGTTCTTCTTTCTCTAATTGCTTTAGGTGCAAGGTTAGGTTGTTTATTTGAGATGTTTCCTGTTTCTTGAGGTAGGCTTTTAGTGTAATAAACTTCCCTCTTTGAACTGCTTTTGCTGCATCCCCTAGGTTTTGGGTCATCCTGTCTCCATTATCATTTGTTTCTAGGTAGTTTTTGATTTCCCTTTTGATTTCTTCAGTGATCACTTCGTTATTAAGTAGTGTATTGTTTACCTCCATGGGTTTGAATTTTTTACAGATATTTCCTGTAATTGATATCTAGTCTCATAGTGTTGTGGTCAGAAAAGATACTTGATATGATTTCAATTTTCTTAGATTTACCAAGGCTTGATTTGTGAGCCAAGATATGATCTATCCTGGAGAATGTTCCATGAGCACTTGAGAAATTGTGTATTCTGTTGTTTTGGGTGGAATGTCCTACAGATATCAATTAAGTCCATCTTGTTTAATGAATCATTTAAAGCTTGTGTTTCCTTATTTATTTTCATTTTGGATGATCTGTCCGTTGGCGAATGTGGGTTGTTAAAGTCCCCTACTATGACTGTGTTACTGTCAATTTCCCCTTTTATGGCTGTTAGAATTTGCCTTATGTATTGCTGTGCTCCTATGTTGGGTACATAAATATGTACAATTGCTATATCTTCTTCTTGGATAGATCCCTTGATCATTATGTAGTGTCCTTCTTTGTCTCTTGTAATAGTCTTTATTTTAAGTCTATTTTGTCTGATATGAGAATTGCTACTCCAGCTTTCTTTTGCTCTCCATTTGTTTGGAATATCTTTTTCCATCCCCTCACTTTCAGTCTGTATGTGTCCCTAGGTCTGAAGTGGGTCTCTTGTAGACAGCATATATACAGGTCTTGTTTTTGTATCCATTCAGCCAGTCTATGTCTTTGGTGGGAGCATTTAATTCCCTTATGTTTAAGAGAGTTATCAATATGTGTGTTCCTATTACCATTTTCTTAATTGTTTTTGGTTTGTAACTGTAGGTGTTTTCCTTCTGTTGTGTTTCCCACCTAGAGAAGTTCCTTTTCTCTTTGTTGTAAAGCTGGTTTGGTGGTACTGAATTCTCTTAGCTTTTGCTTCTGTGTAAATGATCTGATTTCTCCATTGAATCTGAATGAATCCTTGTTGAGTAGAGTAATCTTGCTTGTAGGTTTTTCTCTTTCATCCCTTTAAATATGTCCTTCCACGCCCTTCCAGCTTGCCGAGTTTCTGCTGAAAGATCAGCTGTTAACCTTATGTGGATTCCCTTGTATGGTATTTCTTGCTTTTCCCTTGCTGCTTTTAATATTTTTTCTTTGTATTTAGTGTTGTAATCTGATTAATATATGTCTTGGCGTGTTTCTCCTTGGATTTATCCTCTTTGGGACTCTGCGCTTCCTGGACTTGATTGACTATTTCCTTTCACATAATGTGGAAGTTGTCAATTATAATCTCTTCAAATATTTTCTCAGTCCCTTTTTTTTCCTCTTCTTCTTCTGCAACCCTTATAATTTGAATGCTGGTGTATTTAATGTTGTCTCAGAGGTCTCTGAGCCTGTCCTCAATTCTTTTCATTCTTTCTTCTTTATTCTGCTCTGTGGTAGTTATTTCCACTGTTTTATCTTCCAGGTCTCTTTTTTTTTTCAGATGTACTGATTACTTCATTGGCCAGGAAAAAATTGCCCAGGTTTATCACTCCACAAAGCGTAGAAAAGTCATTAGCGATGGACCTTGGTCACAGCCCCAACTCTACTTTTGCTAAAAATTATATAGAACTAATAAATTTGTGCTTAAACATTTGTTATAGTAATATTACTGTGAACCATAATACTGCTTTGTGGTCATCTTTCCAAGAAACACATGACTGGACTAGAAAAATGAATGTGTATATATATATATATATATATATATATATATATATATACACACATATATTTATTATTATATTACTTTTTGAACATCTTTATTGGAGTATAATTGCTTTACAATGGTGTGTTTGTTAGTTTCTGCTTTATAACAAAGTGAATCATTTATACATACACATATGTTCCCATATCTCTTCCTCTTGGATCTCCTTCCCTCCCACCCTCCCTATCCCACCACTCTAGGTGGTCACAAAGCACCGAGCTGGTGTCCCTCTGCTATGCGGTTGCTTGCCACTAGCTATCTCTTTTACGTTTTGTAGTGTATATATGGCCATTTCACTCTCTCACTTTGTCACAGCTTACCCTTCTCCCTCCCCATATCCTGAAGTCCATTCTCTAGTAGGTCTGTGTCTTTATTCCCGTCTTACCCCTAGGTTCTTCATGACCTTTTTTCTTTTTCCAAAATTCCATATATATGTGTTAGCATACGGTATTTGTTTTTCTCTTTCTGACTTACTTCACTCTGTATGACAGACTCTACGTCCATCCACCTCACTACAAATATCTCAATTTCCTTTCTTTTTATGGCTGAGTAATATTCCATTGTATATATGTGCCACATCTTCTCTCTCCATTCATCCGATGATGAACACTTAGGTTGCTTCCATGTACTGGCTATTGGAAATAGAGCGGCAATGAACATTTTGGTACATGACTCTTTCTGAATTATGGTTTTCTCAGGGTATATGCCCAGTGGTGGGATTGCTGGGTCGTATGGTAGTTCTATTTTTAGTTTTTTAAGGAAACTCCATACTGTTCTCCATAGTGGCTGTATCAATTTACATTACCACCAACAGTTCAAGAGTGTTTCCTTTTCTCCACACCCTCTCCAGCATTTATTGTTTCTCGATTTTTTGATGATGGCCATTGTGACCGGTTTGAGATGATATCTCATTGGAGTTATGATTTGCATTTCTCTAATTATTAATGAAATTGAGCATCCTTTCATGTGTTTGTTGGCAATCTGTATACCTTCTGTGGAGAAATGTCTATTTAGGTCTTCTGCCCATTTCTGGATTGGGTTGTTTGTTCCTTTGTTCTTGAGCTGCATGAGCTGCTTGTAAACCTTGGAGATTAATCCTTTGTCAGTTGCTTCATTTGCAAATGTTTTCTCCCATTCTGAGGGTTGTCTTTTGGTCTTGTTTATAGTTTCCTTTGCTGTGCAAAAGCTTTTAAGGTTCTTTAGGTCCCATTGGTATATTTTTGTTTTTATTTCCAATTTTCTAGGAGGTGGGTCAAAAAGGATCTTGCTGTGATTTATGTTATAGAGTGTTCTCCCTAGGTTTTCCTCTAAGAGTGTGATAGTGTCTGGCCTTACATTTAGGTCTTTAATCCATTTGGAGTTTATTTTCGTGTATGGTGTTAGGGAGTGTTCTAATTTCATACTTTTACAGGTACCTGTCCAATTTTCCCAGCACCACTTATTGAAGAGGCTGTCTTTTCTAGACTGTATATGCTTGCCTCCTTTATCAAAGATAAGGTGACCATATGTGCGTGGGTTTATCTCTGGGCTTTCTATCCTGTTCCATTGATCTATGTTTCTGTTCTTGTGCCAGTGCCATACTGTCTTGATTACTGTAGCTTTGTAGTATACTCTGAAGTCAGGGAGCCTGATTCCTCCAGCTCCATTTTTCGTTCTCAGGATTGCTTTGGCTATTCGGAGTCTTTTGTGTTTCCATACAAATTGTGAAATTTTTTGTTCTAGTTCTCTGAAAAATGCCAGTGGTAGTTTGATAGGGATTGCATTGAATCTGTAGATTGCTTTGGGTAGTAGAGTCATTTTCACAATGTTGATTCTTCCAATCCAAGAACATGGTATATCTCTCCATCTATTTGTATCATCTTTAATTTCTTTCATCAGTGTCTTATAATTTTCTGCATACAGGTCTTTTGTCTCCTTAGGTAGGTTTATTCGAAGATATGAAATTCTTTCTGTTGCAATGGTAAATGGGAGTGTTTTCTTATTTTCCTTTTCAGATTTTTCATCTTTAGTGTATAGGAATGCCAAAGATTTCTGTGCATTAATTTTGTATCCTGATACTTTACCAAATACATTGATTAGCTCTAGTAGTTTTCTGGTAGCATCTTTAGGATTCTGTGTGTACAGTATCATGTCATCTGCAAACAGTGACAGCTTTACTTCTTCTTTTCCGATTTGGATTCCTTTTATTTCTTTTTCTTCTCTGAGTGCTGTGGCGAAAACTTCCAAAACTATGTGGAATAATAGTGGTGAGAGTGGGCAACCTTTTCTTGTTCCTGATCTTAGTGGAAATGGTTTCATTTTTCACAATTGAGGATGATGTTGAGTGTGGGTTTGTCATATATGGCCTTTATTATGTTGAGGAAAGTTCCCTCTAGGCCTACTTTCTGCAGGGTTTTTATCATAAATGGGTGTTGAATTTTGTCAAAAGCTTTCTCTGCATCTATTGAGATGATCATATGGTTTTTCTCCTTCAATTTGTTAATATGGTGTATCACGTTGACTGATTGGCGTATATTGAAGAATCCTTGCATTCCTGGAATAAACGCCACTTGATCATGGTGTATGATCCTTTTAACGTGCTGTTGGATTCTGTTTGCTAGTATTTTGTTGAGGATTTTTGCATCTCTGTTCATCAGTGATATTGGCCTGTAGTTTGCTTTCTTTGTGATATCTTTGTCTGGTTTTGGTATCAGGATGGTGTTGGCCCCGAAGAATGAGTTTGGGAGTGTTCCTCCCTCTGCTATGTTTTGGAAGAGTCTGAGAAGGATAGGTGTTAGCTCTTCTCTAAATGTTTGATAGAATTCACCTGTGAAGCCATCTGTTCCTGGGGTTTTGTTTGTGTGAAGATTTTAAATCACAGCCTCAATTTCAGTGCTTGTGACTGGTCTGTTCATATTTTCTCTTTCTTCCTGGTTCAGTCCCGGCAGGTTGTGCATTTCTAAGAATCTGTCCATTTCTTCCAGGTTGTCCATTTTATTGGCATGCAGTTGCTTGTAGTAATCTCTCATGATCGTTTGTATTTCTGCAGTGTCCGTGGTTACTTCTCCTTTTTCATTTCTAATTCTATTGATTTGAGTCTTCTCGCATTTTTTCTTGAGGAGTCTGGTTAATGGTTTATCAATTTTGTTTATCTTCTCAAAGAACCAGCTTTTCGTTTTATTGATCTTTGCTATCGTTTCCTTCATTTCTTTTTCATTTAGTTCTGATCTGATCTTTATGATTTCTTTCCTTCTGCTAACTTTGGGGTTTTTTTGTTCTTCTTTCTCTAATTGCTTTAGGTGCAAGGTTAGGTTGTTTATTTGAGATGTTTCCTGTTTCTTGAGGTAGGCTTGTAGTGTTATAAACTTCCCTCTTTGAACTGCTTTTGCTGCATCCCATAGGTTTTGGGTTATCGTGTCTCCATTTTCATTTGTTTCTAGGTAGTTTTTGATTTCCCTTTTGATTTCTTCAGTGATCACTTCGTTATTAAGTAGTGTATTGTTTAGCCTCCATGGGTTTGTATTTTTTACAGATCTTTTCCTGTAATTGATATCTAGTCTCATAGTGTTGTGGTCGGAAAAGATACTTGATATGATTTCAATTTTCTTAGATTTACCAAGGCTTGATTTGTGACCCAAGATATGATCTATCCTGGAGAATGTTCCATGAACACTTGAGAAAAATGTGTATTCTGTTGTTTTGGGTGGAATGTCCTACAGATATCAATTAAGTCCATCTTGTTTAATGTATCATTTAAAGCTTGTGTTTCCTTATTTATTTTCATTTTGGATGATCTGTCCATTGGCGAAAGTGGGCTGTTAAAGTCCCCTCCTATGACTGTGTTCCTGTCAATTTCCCCTTTTATGGCTGTTAGAATTTGACTTATGTATTGATGTGCTCCTATGTTGGGTGCATAAATATTTACAATTGCTATATCTTCTTCTTGAATAGATCCCTTGATCATTATGTCGTGTCCTTCTTTGCCTCTTGTAATAGTCTTTATTTTAAAGTCTATTTTGTCTGATATGAGAATTGCTACTCCAGCTTTCTTTTGCTTTCCATTTGTTTGGAATATCTTTTTCCATCCCCTCACTTTCAGTCTGTATGTTTCCCTAGGTCTGAAGTGGGTCTCTTGTAGACAGCATATATACAGGTCTTGTTTTTGTATCCATTCAGCCAGTCTATGTCTTTGGTGGGAGCATTGAATTCCCTTATGTTTAAGATAGTTATCAATATGTGTGTTCCCATTACCATTTTCTTAATTCTTTTTGGTTTGTTACTGTAGGTCTTTTCCTTTTGTTGTGTTTCCCGCCTAGAGAAGTTCCTTTACTATTTGTTGTAAAGCTGGTTTGGTGGTACTGAATTCTCTTAGCTTTTGCTTCTGTGTAAATGATCTGATTTCTCCATTGAATCTGAGTGAATCCTTGTTGAGTAGAGTAATCTTGCTTGTAGGTTTTTCTCTTTCATCCCTTTAAATATGTCCTTCCACGCCCTTCCAGCTTGCCGAGTTTCTGCTTAAAGATCAGCTGTTAACCTTATGGGGATTCCCTTGTATGGTATTTCTTGCTTTTCCCTTGCTGCTTTTAATATTTTTTCTTTGTATTTAATTGTTGTAATCTGATTAATATATGTCTTGGCGTGTTTCTCCTTGAATTTATCCTCTTTGGGACTCTGTGCTTCCTGGACTTGATTGACTGTTTCCTTTCACATATTACGGAAGTTGTCAATTATAATCTCTTCAAATATTTTCTCAGTCCCTTTTTTTTCCTCTTCTTCTTCTGCAACCCTTATAATTTGAATGCTGGTGTATTTAATGTTGTCTCAGAGGTCTCTGAGCCTGTCCTCAATTCTTTTCATTCTTTCTTCTTTATTCTGCTCTGTGGTAGATATTTCCACTGTTTTATCTTCCAGGTCTCTTTTTTTTTTTCAGATGAACTGATTACTTTATTGGCCAGGAACAAATTGCCCAGGTTTATCACTCCACAAAGAGTAGAAAAGTCATTAGCGATGGATCTTGTCTCACAGCCCCAACTCTACTTTTGAGAAAAATTTTATAAAACTAATAAATTTGTGCTTAAACATTTGTTATAGTAATATTACTGTGAACCCTAATACTGCTTTGTGGTCATCTTTCCAAGAAAAACATGACTGGACTAGAAAAATGAAAGTGTGTATACACATATATATATATATATATATATAATTATGTTATTTTTTAACATCTTTATTGGAGTATAAGTGCTTTACAATGGTGTGTTTGTTAGTTTCTGCTTTATAACAAAGTGAATAAGTTATACATATACATATGTTCCCATATCTCTTCCTCTTGGATCTCCTTCCCTCCCACCCTCCCTATCCCACCCCTATTGGTGGTCACAAAGCACCGAGCTGATGTCCCTCTGCTATGCAGTAGCTTGCCACTAGCTATCTCTTTTACATTTGGTAGTGTATATATGTCCATGCCACTCTCTCACTTTGTCACAGCTTCCCCTTCTCCCTCCCCATATCCTCAAGTCCATTCTCTAGTAGGTCTGTGTCTTTATTCCCGTCTTACCCCTAGGTTCTTCATGACCTTTTTTCTTTTTCCTTAGATTCCATATATATGTGTTAGCATACGGTATTTGTTTTTCTCTTTCTGACTTACTTCACTCTGTATGACAGACTCTACATCCATCCACCTCACTACAAATATCTCAATTTCATTTCTTTTTATGGCTGAGTAATATTCCATTGTATATATGTGCCACATCTTCTCTATCCATTCATCCGTTGATGGACACTTAGGTTGCTTCCATGTCCTGGCTATTGGAAATAGAGCTGCAATGAACATTTTGGTATATGACTCTTTCTGAATTTTGGTTTTCTCAGGGTATATGCCCAGTAGTGGGATTGCTGGGTCGTATGGTAGTTCTATTTTTAGTTTTTTAAGCAACCTCCATCCTGTTCTCCATAGTGGCTCCATAGTATCAATTTACATTACCACCAACAGTTCTAGAGTGTTCCCTTTTCTCCACACCCTCTCCAGCATTTATTGTTTCTCGATTTTTTTGATGATGGCCATTGTGACCGGTGTGAGATAATATCTCATTGGAGTTTTGATTTGCATTTCTCTAATGATTAATGAAATTGAGCATCTTTCATGTGTTTGTTGGCAATCTGTATACCTTCTGTGGAGAAATGTCTATTTAGGTCTTCTGCCCATTTTTGGATTGGGTTGTTTGTTCTTTTGTTCTTGAGCTGCATGAGCTGCTTGTAAACCTTGGAGATTAATCCTTTGCCAGTTGCTTCAATTGCAAATATTTTCTCCCATTCTGAGGGTTGTCTTTTGGTCTTGTTTATGGTTTCCTTTGCTGTGCAAAAGCTTTTAAGGTTCTTTAGGTCCCACTGGTTTATTTTGTTTTCATTTCCATTTTTCTAGGAGGTGGGTCAAAAAGGATCTTGCTGTGATTTATGTTATAGAGTGTTCTCCTTACGTTTTCCTCTAAGAGTTTGATAGTGTCTGGCCTTACATTTAGGTCTTTAATCCATTTGGAGTTTATTTTTGTGTATGGTGTTAGGGAGTGTTCAAATTTCATACTTTTACAGGTACCTGTCCAACTTTCCCAGCACCACTTATTGAAGAGGCTGTCTTTTCTAGACTGTATATGCTTGCCTCCTTTATCAAAGATAAGGTGACCATATGTGTGTGGGTTTATCTTTGGGCTTTCTATCCTGTTCCATTGATCTATGTTTCTGTTCTTGTGCCAGTGCCATACTGTCTTGATTACTGTAGCTTTGTAGTATACTCTGAAGTCAGGGAGCCTGATTCCTCCAGCTCCATTTTTCGTTCTCAGGATTGCTTTGGCTATTCGGAGTCTTTTGTGTTTCCATACAAATTGTGAAATTTTTTGTTCTAGTTTTCTGAAAAATGCCAGTGGTAGTTTGATAGGGATTGCATTGAATCTGTAGATTGCTTTGGGTAGTAGAGTCATTTTCACAATGTTGATTCTTCCAATCCAAGAACATGGTATATCTCTCCATCTATTTGTATCATCTTTAATTTCTTTCATCAGTGTCTTATAATTTTCTGCATACAGGTCTTTTGTCTCCTTAGGTAGGTTTATTCCTAGATATTTTATTCTTTCTGTTGCAGTGGTAAATGGGAGTGTTTTCTTAAATTCACTTTCAGATTTTTCATCTTTAGTGTATAGGAATGCCAGAGATTTCTGTGCATTAATTTTGTATCCTGCTACTTTACCAAAGTCATTGATTAGCTCTAGTAGTTTTCTGGTAGCATCTTTAGAATTCTCTGTGTAGAGTATCATGTCATCTGCAAACAGTGACAGCTTTACTTCTTCTTTTCCGCTTTGGATTCCTTTTATTTCTTTTTCTTCTCTGAGTGCTGTGGCTAAAACTTCCAAAAGTATGTGGAATAATAGACGTGAGAGTGGGAAACCTTGTCTTGTTCCTGATCTTAGTGGAAATGTTTTCATTTTTCACAATTGAGGATGATGTTGAGTGTGGGTTTGTCATATATGGCCTTTATTATGTTGAGGAAAGTTCCCTCTAGGCCTACTTTCTGTAGGGTTTTTATCATAAATGGGTGTTGAATTTTGTCAAAAGCTTTCTCTGCATCTATTGAGATGATCATAGGGTTTTTCTCCTTCAATTTGTTAATATGGTGTATCACGTTGACTGATTGGCGTATATTGAAGAATCCTTGCATTCCTGGAATAAACGCCACTTGATCATGGTGTATGATCCTTTTAACGTGCTGTTGGATTCTGTTTGCTAGTATTTTGTTGAGGATTTTTGCATCTCTGTTCATCAGTGATATTGGCCTGTAGTTTGCTTTCTTTGTGATATCTTTGTCTGGTTTTGGTATCAGGATGGTGTTGGCCCCGAAGAATGAGTTTGGGAGTGTTCCTCCCTCTGCTATGTTTTGGAAGAGTCTGAGAAGGATAGGTGTTAGCTCTTCTCTAAATGTTTGATAGAATTCACCTGTGAAGCCATCTGTTCCTGGGGTTTTGTTTGTGTGAAGATTTTAAATCACAGCCTCAATTTCAGTGCTTGTGACTGGTCTGTTCATATTTTCTCTTTCTTCCTGGTTCAGTCCCGGCAGGTTGTGCATTTCTAAGAATCTGTCCATTTCTTCCAGGTTGTCCATTTTATTGGCATGCAGTTGCTTGTAGTAATCTCTCATGATCGTTTGTATTTCTGCAGTGTCCGTGGTTACTTCTCCTTTTTCATTTCTAATTCTATTGATTTGAGTCTTCTCGCATTTTTTCTTGAGGAGTCTGGTTAATGGTTTATCAATTTTGTTTATCTTCTCAAAGAACCAGCTTTTCGTTTTATTGATCTTTGCTATCGTTTCCTTCATTTCTTTTTCATTTAGTTCTGATCTGATCTTTATGATTTCTTTCCTTCTGCTAACTTTGGGGTTTTTTTGTTCTTCTTTTTCTAATTGCTTTAGGTGCAAGGTTAGGTTGTTTATTTGAGATGTTTCCTGTTTCTTGAGGTAGGCTTATAGTGTTATAAACTTCCCTCTTTGAACTGCTTTTGCTGCATCCCATAGGTTTTGGGTTATCGTGTCTCCATTTTCATTTGTTTCTAGGTAGTTTTTGATTTCCCTTTTGATCTCTTCAGTGATCACTTCTTTATTAAGTAGAGTATTGTTTAGCCTCCACGGGTTTGTATTTTTTACATATCTTTTCCTGTAATTGATATCTAGTCTCATAGTGTTGTGGTCGGAAAAGGTACTTGATATGATTTCAATTTTCTTAGATTTACCAAGGCTTGATTTGTGACCCAAGATATGATCTATCCTGGAGAATGTTCCATGAGCACTTGAGAACAATGTGTATTCTGTTGTTTTGGGTGGAATGTCCTACAGATATCAATTAAGTCCATCTTGTTTAATGAATCATTTAAAGCTTGTGTTTCCTTATTTATTTTCATTTTGGATGATCTGTCCGTTGGCGAAAGTGGGCTGTTAAAGTCCCCTACTATGACTGTGTTCCTGTCAATTTCCCCTTTTATGGCTGTTAGAATTTGCCTTATGTATTGATGTGCTCCTATGTTGGGTGCAGAAATATTTACAATTGCTATATCTTCTTCTTGGATAGATCCCTTGATCATTAGGTCGTGTCCTTCTTTGCCTCTTGTAATAGTCTTTATTTTAAAGTCTATTTTGTCTGATATGAGAATTGCTACTCCAGCTTTCTTTTGCTTTCCATTTGTTTGGAATATCTTTTTCCATCCCCTCACTTTCAGTCTGTATGTTTCCCTAGGTCTGAAGTGGGTCTCTTGTAGACAGCATATATACAGGTCTTGTTTTTGTATCCATTCAGCCAGTCTATGTCTTTGGTGGGAGCATTGAATTCCCTTATGTTTAAGATAGTTATCAATATGTGTGTTCCCATTACCATTTTCTTAATTGTTTTTGGTTTGTAACTCTAGGTGTTTTCCTTTTGTTGTGTTTCCCGCCTAGAGAAGTTCCTTTACTATTTGTTGTAAAGCTGGTTTGGAGGTACTGAATTCTCTTAGCTTTTGCTTCTGTGTAAATGATCTGATTTCTCCATTGAATCTGAATGAATCCTTGTTGAGTAGAGTAATCTTGCTTGTAGGTTTTTCTCTTTCATCCCTTTAAATATGTCCTTCCACGCCCTTCCAGCTTGCCGAGTTTCTGCTGAAAGATCAGCTGTTAACCTTATGGGGATTCCCTTGTATGGTATTTCTTGCTTTTCCTTGCTGCTTTTAATATTTTTTCTTTGTATTTAATTGTTGTAATCTGATTAATATATGTCTTGGCGTGTTTCTCCTTGGATTTATCCTCTTTGGGACTCTGTGCTTCCTGGACTTGATTGACTGTTTCCTTTCACATATTACGGAAGTTGTCAATTATAATCTCTTCAAATATTTTCTCAGTCCCTTTTTTTTCCTCTTCTTCTTCTGCAACCCTTATAATTTGAATGCTGGTGTATTTAATGTTGTCTCAGAGGTCTCTGAGCCTGTCGTCAATTCTTTTCATTCTTTCTTCTTTATTCTGCTCTGTGGTAGTTATTTCCACTGTTTTATCTTCCAGGTCTCTTTTTTTTTTCAGATGAACTGATTACTTTATTGGCCAGGAACACATTGCCCAGGTTTATCACTCCACAAAGAGTAGAAAAGTCATTAGCGATGGACGTTGTCTCACAGCCCCAACTCTACTTTTGAGAAAAATTATATAGAAATAATAAATTTGTGCTTAAACATTTGTTATAGTAATATTACTGTGAACCTTAATACTGCTTTGTGGTCATCTTTCCAAGAAAAACATGACTGGACTAGAAAAATAAAAGTGTATATATATATATATATATATATATATATATATATATATATATATATATATATATTTATATATATATTATTATGTTACTTTTTTAACATCTTTATTGGAGTATAAGTGCTTTACAATGGTGTGTTTGTTAGTTTCTGCTTTATAACAAAGTGAATCAGTTATACATATACATATGTTGCCATATCTCTTCCCTCTTGGATCTCCTTCCCTCCCACGATCCCTATCCCACCCCTCTAGGTGGTCACAAAGCACCGAGCTGATGTCCCTCTGCTATGCGGTTGCTTGCCACTAGCTATCTCTTTTACGTTTGGTTGTGTATATATGTCCATGCCACTCTCTCACTTTGTCACAGCTTACCCTTCTCCCTCCCCATATCCTCAAGTCCATTCTTTAGTAGGTCTGTGTCTTTATTCCCGTCTTACCCCTAGGTTCTTCATGACCTTTTTTCTTTTTCCTTAGATTCCATATATATGTGTTAGCATACGGTATTTGTTTTTCTCTTTCTGACTTACTTCACTCTGTATGACAGACTCTACGTCCATCCACCTCACTACAAATATCTCAATTTCGTTTCTTTTTATGGCTGAGTAATATTCCATTGTATATATGTGCCACATCTTCTCTATCCATTCATCCATTGATGGACACTTAGGTTGCTTCCATGTCCTGGATATCGGAAATAGAGCTGCAATGAACATTTTGGTACATGACTCTTTCTGAATTATGGTTTTCTCAGGGTATATGCCCAGTAGTGGGATTGCTGGGTCGTATGGTAGTTCTATTTTTAGTTTTTTAAGCAACCTCCATACTGTTCTCCATAGTGGCTCCATAGTATCAATTTACATTACCACCAACAGTTCAAGAGTGTTCACTTTTCTCCACACCCTCTCCAGCATTTATTGTTTCTCGATTTTTTGATGATGGCCACTGTGACCGGTGTGAGATGATATCTCATTGGAGTTTTGATTTGCATTTCTCTAATGATTAAGGAAATTGAGCATTCTTTCATGTGTTTGTTGGCAATCTGTATACCTTCTGTGGAGAAATGTCTATTTAGGTCTTCTGCCCATTTTTGGATTGGGTTGTTTGTTCTTTTGTTCTTGAGCTGCATGAGCTGCTTGTAAACCTTGGAGATTAATCCTTTTCCAGTTGCTTCAATTGCAAATATTTTCTCCCATTCTGAGGGTTGTCTTTTGGTCTTGTTTATGGTTTCCTTTGCTGTGCAAAAGCTTTTAAGGTTCTTTAGGTCCCACTGGTTTATTTTGTTTTCATTTCCATTTTTCTAGGAGGTGGGTCAAAAAGGATCTTGCTGTGATTTATGTTATAGAGTGTTCTCCTTACGTTTTCCTCTAAGAGTTTGATAGTGTCTGGCCTTACATTTAGGTCTTTAATCCATTTGGAGTTTATTTTTGTGTATGGTGTTAGGGAGTGTTCAAATTTCATACTTTTACAGGTACCTGTCCAACTTTCCCAGCACCACTTATTGAAGAGGCTGTCTTTTCTAGACTGTATATGCTTGCCTCCTTTATCAAAGATAAGGTGACCATATGTGTGTGGGTTTATCTTTGGGCTTTCTATCCTGTTCCATTGATCTATGTTTCTGTTCTTGTGCCAGTGCCATACTGTCTTGATTACTGTAGCTTTGTAGTATACTCTGAAGTCAGGGAGCCTGATTCCTCCAGCTCCATTTTTCGTTCTCAGGATTGCTTTGGCTATTCGGAGTCTTTTGTGTTTCCATACAAATTGTGAAATTTTTTGTTCTAGTTTTCTGAAAAATGCCAGTGGTAGTTTGATAGGGATTGCATTGAATCTGTAGATTGCTTTGGGTAGTAGAGTCATTTTCACAATGTTGATTCTTCCAATCCAAGAACATGGTATATCTCTCCATCTATTTGTATCATCTTTAATTTCTTTCATCAGTGTCTTATAATTTTCTGCATACAGGTCTTTTCTCTCCTTAGGTAGGTTTATTCCTAGATATTTTATTCTTTCTGTTGCAGTGGTAAATGGGAGTGTTTTCTTAAATTCACTTTCAGATTTTTCATCTTTAGTGTATAGGAATGCCAGAGATTTCTGTGCATTAATTTTGTATCCTGCTACTTTACCAAAGTCATTGATTAGCTCTAGTAGTTTTCTGGTAGCATCTTTAGAATTCTCTGTGTAGAGTATCATGTCATCTGCAAACAGTGACAGCTTTACTTCTTCTTTTCCGCTTTGGATTCCTTTTATTTCTTTTTCTTCTCTGAGTGCTGTGGCTAAAACTTCCAAAAGTATGTGGAATAATAGACGTGAGAGTGGGAAACCTTGTCTTGTTCCTGATCTTAGTGGAAATGTTTTCATTTTTCACAATTGAGGATGATGTTGAGTGTGGGTTTGTCATATATGGCCTTTATTATGTTGAGGAAAGTTCCCTCTAGGCCTACTTTCTGTAGGGTTTTTATCATAAATGGGTGTTGAATTTTGTCAAAAGCTTTCTCTGCATCTATTGAGATGATCATAGGGTTTTTCTCCTTCAATTTGTTAATATGGTGTATCACGTTGACTGATTGGCGTATATTGAAGAATCCTTGCATTCCTGGAATAAACGCCACTTGATCATGGTGTATGATCCTTTTAACGTGCTGTTGGATTCTATTTGCTAGTATTTTGTTGAGGATTTTTGCATCTCTGTTCATCAGTGATATTGGCCTGTAGTTTGCTTTCTTTGTGATATCTTTGTCTGGTTTTGGTATCAGGATGGTGTTGGCCCCGAAGAATGAGTTTGGGAGTGTTCCTCCCTCTGCTATGTTTTGGAAGAGTCTGAGAAGGATAGGTGTTAGCTCTTCTCTAAATGTTTGATAGAATTCACCTGTGAAGCCATCTGTTCCTGGGGTTTTGTTTGTGTGAAGATTTTAAATCACAGCCTCAATTTCAGTGCTTGTGACTGGTCTGTTCATATTTTCTCTTTCTTCCTGGTTCAGTCCCGGCAGGTTGTGCATTTCTAAGAATCTGTCCATTTCTTCCAGGTTGTCCATTTTATTGGCATGCAGTTGCTTGTAGTAATCTCTCATGATCGTTTGTATTTCTGCAGTGTCCGTGGTTACTTCTCCTTTTTCATTTCTAATTCTATTGATTTGAGTCTTCTCGCATTTTTTCTTGAGGAGTCTGGTTAATGGTTTATCAATTTTGTTTATCTTCTCAAAGAACCAGCTTTTCGTTTTATTGATCTTTGCTATCGTTTCCTTCATTTCTTTTTCATTTAGTTCTGATCTGATCTTTATGATTTCTTTCCTTCTGCTAACTTTGGGGTTTTTTGTTCTTCTTTTTCTAATTGCTTTAGGTGCAAGGTTAGGTTGTTTATTTGAGATGTTTCCTGTTTCTTGAGGTAGGCTTATAGTGTTATAAACTTCCCTCTTTGAACTGCTTTTGCTGCATCCCATAGGTTTTGGGTTATCGTGTCTCCATTTTCATTTGTTTCTAGGTAGTTTTTGATTTCCCTTTTGATCTCTTCAGTGATCACTTCTTTATTAAGTAGAGTATTGTTTAGCCTCCACGGGTTTGTATTTTTTACATATCTTTTCCTGTAATTGATATCTAGTCTCATAGTGTTGTGGTCGGAAAAGGTACTTGATATGATTTCAATTTTCTTAGATTTACCAAGGCTTGATTTGTGACCCAAGATATGATCTATCCTGGAGAATGTTCCATGAGCACTTGAGAACAATGTGTATTCTGTTGTTTTGGGTGGAATGTCCTACAGATATCAATTAAGTCCATCTTGTTTAATGAATCATTTAAAGCTTGTGTTTCCTTATTTATTTTCATTTTGGATGATCTGTCCGTTGGCGAAAGTGGGCTGTTAAAGTCCCCTACTATGACTGTGTTCCTGTCAATTTCCCCTTTTATGGCTGTTAGAATTTGCCTTATGTATTGATGTGCTCCTATGTTGGGTGCAGAAATATTTACAATTGCTATATCTTCTTCTTGGATAGATCCCTTGATCATTAGGTCGTGTCCTTCTTTGCCTCTTGTAATAGTCTTTATTTTAAAGTCTATTTTGTCTGATATGAGAATTGCTACTCCAGCTTTCTTTTGCTTTCCATTTGTTTGGAATATCTTTTTCCATCCCCTCACTTTCAGTCTGTATGTTTCCCTAGGTCTGAAGTGGGTCTCTTGTAGACAGCATATATACAGGTCTTGTTTTTGTATCCATTCAGCCAGTCTATGTCTTTGGTGGGAGCATTGAATTCCCTTATGTTTAAGATAGTTATCAATATGTGTGTTCCCATTACCATTTTCTTAATTGTTTTTGGTTTGTAACTCTAGGTGTTTTCCTTTTGTTGTGTTTCCCGCCTAGAGAAGTTCCTTTACTATTTGTTGTAAAGCTGGTTTGGAGGTACTGAATTCTCTTAGCTTTTGCTTCTGTGTAAATGATCTGATTTCTCCATTGAATCTGAATGAATCCTTGTTGAGTAGAGTAATCTTGCTTGTAGGTTTTTCTCTTTCATCCCTTTAAATATGTCCTTCCACGCCCTTCCAGCTTGCCGAGTTTCTGCTGAAAGATCAGCTGTTAACCTTATGGGGATTCCCTTGTATGGTATTTCTTGCTTTTCCTTGCTGCTTTTAATATTTTTTCTTTGTATTTAATTGTTGTAATCTGATTAATATATGTCTTGGCGTGTTTCTCCTTGGATTTATCCTCTTTGGGACTCTGTGCTTCCTGGACTTGATTGACTGTTTCCTTTCACATATTACGGAAGTTGTCAATTATAATCTCTTCAAATATTTTCTCAGTCCCTTTTTTTTCCTCTTCTTCTTCTGCAACCCTTATAATTTGAATGCTGGTGTATTTAATGTTGTCTCAGAGGTCTCTGAGCCTGTCGTCAATTCTTTTCATTCTTTCTTCTTTATTCTGCTCTGTGGTAGTTATTTCCACTGTTTTATCTTCCAGGTCTCTTTTTTTTTTCAGATGAACTGATTACTTTATTGGCCAGGAACACATTGCCCAGGTTTATCACTCCACAAAGAGTAGAAAAGTCATTAGCGATGGACGTTGTCTCACAGCCCCAACTCTACTTTTGAGAAAAATTATATAGAAATAATAAATTTGTGCTTAAACATTTGTTATAGTAATATTACTGTGAACCTTAATACTGCTTTGTGGTCATCTTTCCAAGAAAAACATGACTGGACTAGAAAAATAAAAGTGTATATATATATATATATATATATATATATATATATATATTTATATATATATTATTATGTTACTTTTTTAACATCTTTATTGGAGTATAAGTGCTTTACAATGGTGTGTTTGTTAGTTTCTGCTTTATAACAAAGTGAATCAGTTATACATATACATATGTTGCCATATCTCTTCCCTCTTGGATCTCCTTCCCTCCCACGATCCCTATCCCACCCCTCTAGGTGGTCACAAAGCACCGAGCTGATGTCCCTCTGCTATGCGGTTGCTTGCCACTAGCTATCTCTTTTACGTTTGGTTGTGTATATATGTCCATGCCACTCTCTCACTTTGTCACAGCTTACCCTTCTCCCTCCCCATATCCTCAAGTCCATTCTTTAGTAGGTCTGTGTCTTTATTCCCGTCTTACCCCTAGGTTCTTCATGACCTTTTTTCTTTTTCCTTAGATTCCATATATATGTGTTAGCATACGGTATTTGTTTTTCTCTTTCTGACTTACTTCACTCTGTATGACAGACTCTACGTCCATCCACCTCACTACAAATATCTCAATTTCGTTTCTTTTTATGGCTGAGTAATATTCCATTGTATATATGTGCCACATCTTCTCTATCCATTCATCCATTGATGGACACTTAGGTTGCTTCCATGTCCTGGATATCGGAAATAGAGCTGCAATGAACATTTTGGTACATGACTCTTTCTGAATTATGGTTTTCTCAGGGTATATGCCCAGTAGTGGGATTGCTGGGTCGTATGGTAGTTCTATTTTTAGTTTTTTAAGCAACCTCCATACTGTTCTCCATAGTGGCTCCATAGTATCAATTTACATTACCACCAACAGTTCAAGAGTGTTCACTTTTCTCCACACCCTCTCCAGCATTTATTGTTTCTCGATTTTTTGATGATGGCCACTGTGACCGGTGTGAGATGATATCTCATTGGAGTTTTGATTTGCATTTCTCTAATGATTAAGGAAATTGAGCATTCTTTCATGTGTTTGTTGGCAATCTGTATACCTTCTGTGGAGAAATGTCTATTTAGGTCTTCTGCCCATTTTTGGATTGGGTTGTTTGTTCTTTTGTTCTTGAGCTGCATGAGCTGCTTGTAAACCTTGGAGATTAATCCTTTTCCAGTTGCTTCAATTGCAAATATTTTCTCCCATTCTGAGGGTTGTCTTTTGGTCTTGTTTATGGTTTCCTTTGCTGTGCAAAAGCTTTTAAGGTTCTTTAGGTCCCACTGGTTTATTTTGTTTTCATTTCCATTTTTCTAGGAGGTGGGTCAAAAAGGATCTTGCTGTGATTTATGTTATAGAGTGTTCTCCTTACGTTTTCCTCTAAGAGTTTGATAGTGTCTGGCCTTACATTTAGGTCTTTAATCCATTTGGAGTTTATTTTTGTGTATGGTGTTAGGGAGTGTTCAAATTTCATACTTTTACAGGTACCTGTCCAACTTTCCCAGCACCACTTATTGAAGAGGCTGTCTTTTCTAGACTGTATATGCTTGCCTCCTTTATCAAAGATAAGGTGACCATATGTGTGTGGGTTTATCTTTGGGCTTTCTATCCTGTTCCATTGATCTATGTTTCTGTTCTTGTGCCAGTGCCATACTGTCTTGATTACTGTAGCTTTGTAGTATACTCTGAAGTCAGGGAGCCTGATTCCTCCAGCTCCATTTTTCGTTCTCAGGATTGCTTTGGCTATTCGGAGTCTTTTGTGTTTCCATACAAATTGTGAAATTTTTTGTTCTAGTTTTCTGAAAAATGCCAGTGGTAGTTTGATAGGGATTGCATTGAATCTGTAGATTGCTTTGGGTAGTAGAGTCATTTTCACAATGTTGATTCTTCCAATCCAAGAACATGGTATATCTCTCCATCTATTTGTATCATCTTTAATTTCTTTCATCAGTGTCTTATAATTTTCTGCATACAGGTCTTTTCTCTCCTTAGGTAGGTTTATTCCTAGATATTTTATTCTTTCTGTTGCAGTGGTAAATGGGAGTGTTTTCTTAAATTCACTTTCAGATTTTTCATCTTTAGTGTATAGGAATGCCAGAGATTTCTGTGCATTAATTTTGTATCCTGCTACTTTACCAAAGTCATTGATTAGCTCTAGTAGTTTTCTGGTAGCATCTTTAGAATTCTCTGTGTAGAGTATCATGTCATCTGCAAACAGTGACAGCTTTACTTCTTCTTTTCCGCTTTGGATTCCTTTTATTTCTTTTTCTTCTCTGAGTGCTGTGGCTAAAACTTCCAAAAGTATGTGGAATAATAGACGTGAGAGTGGGAAACCTTGTCTTGTTCCTGATCTTAGTGGAAATGTTTTCATTTTTCACAATTGAGGATGATGTTGAGTGTGGGTTTGTCATATATGGCCTTTATTATGTTGAGGAAAGTTCCCTCTAGGCCTACTTTCTGTAGGGTTTTTATCATAAATGGGTGTTGAATTTTGTCAAAAGCTTTCTCTGCATCTATTGAGATGATCATAGGGTTTTTCTCCTTCAATTTGTTAATATGGTGTATCACGTTGACTGATTGGCGTATATTGAAGAATCCTTGCATTCCTGGAATAAACGCCACTTGATCATGGTGTATGATCCTTTTAACGTGCTGTTGGATTCTATTTGCTAGTATTTTGTTGAGGATTTTTGCATCTCTGTTCATCAGTGATATTGGCCTGTAGTTTGCTTTCTTTGTGATATCTTTGTCTGGTTTTGGTATCAGGATGGTGTTGGCCCCGAAGAATGAGTTTGGGAGTGTTCCTCCCTCTGCTATGTTTTGGAAGAGTCTGAGAAGGATAGGTGTTAGCTCTTCTCTAAATGTTTGATAGAATTCACCTGTGAAGCCATCTGTTCCTGGGGTTTTGTTTGTGTGAAGATTTTAAATCACAGCCTCAATTTCAGTGCTTGTGACTGGTCTGTTCATATTTTCTCTTTCTTCCTGGTTCAGTCCCGGCAGGTTGTGCATTTCTAAGAATCTGTCCATTTCTTCCAGGTTGTCCATTTTATTGGCATGCAGTTGCTTGTAGTAATCTCTCATGATCGTTTGTATTTCTGCAGTGTCCGTGGTTACTTCTCCTTTTTCATTTCTAATTCTATTGATTTGAGTCTTCTCGCATTTTTTCTTGAGGAGTCTGGTTAATGGTTTATCAATTTTGTTTATCTTCTCAAAGAACCAGCTTTTCGTTTTATTGATCTTTGCTATCGTTTCCTTCATTTCTTTTTCATTTAGTTCTGATCTGATCTTTATGATTTCTTTCCTTCTGCTAACTTTGGGGTTTTTTTGTTCTTCTTTTTCTAATTGCTTTAGGTGCAAGGTTAGGTTGTTTATTTGAGATGTTTCCTGTTTCTTGAGGTAGGCTTATAGTGTTATAAACTTCCCTCTTTGAACTGCTTTTGCTGCATCCCATAGGTTTTGGGTTATCGTGTCTCCATTTTCATTTGTTTCTAGGTAGTTTTTGATTTCCCTTTTGATCTCTTCAGTGATCACTTCTTTATTAAGTAGAGTATTGTTTAGCCTCCACGGGTTTGTATTTTTTACATATCTTTTCCTGTAATTGATATCTAGTCTCATAGTGTTGTGGTCGGAAAAGGTACTTGATATGATTTCAATTTTCTTAGATTTACCAAGGCTTGATTTGTGACCCAAGATATGATCTATCCTGGAGAATGTTCCATGAGCACTTGAGAACAATGTGTATTCTGTTGTTTTGGGTGGAATGTCCTACAGATATCAATTAAGTCCATCTTGTTTAATGAATCATTTAAAGCTTGTGTTTCCTTATTTATTTTCATTTTGGATGATCTGTCCGTTGGCGAAAGTGGGCTGTTAAAGTCCCCTACTATGACTGTGTTCCTGTCAATTTCCCCTTTTATGGCTGTTAGAATTTGCCTTATGTATTGATGTGCTCCTATGTTGGGTGCAGAAATATTTACAATTGCTATATCTTCTTCTTGGATAGATCCCTTGATCATTAGGTCGTGTCCTTCTTTGCCTCTTGTAATAGTCTTTATTTTAAAGTCTATTTTGTCTGATATGAGAATTGCTACTCCAGCTTTCTTTTGCTTTCCATTTGTTTGGAATATCTTTTTCCATCCCCTCACTTTCAGTCTGTATGTTTCCCTAGGTCTGAAGTGGGTCTCTTGTAGACAGCATATATACAGGTCTTGTTTTTGTATCCATTCAGCCAGTCTATGTCTTTGGTGGGAGCATTGAATTCCCTTATGTTTAAGATAGTTATCAATATGTGTGTTCCCATTACCATTTTCTTAATTGTTTTTGGTTTGTAACTCTAGGTGTTTTCCTTTTGTTGTGTTTCCCGCCTAGAGAAGTTCCTTTACTATTTGTTGTAAAGCTGGTTTGGAGGTACTGAATTCTCTTAGCTTTTGCTTCTGTGTAAATGATCTGATTTCTCCATTGAATCTGAATGAATCCTTGTTGAGTAGAGTAATCTTGCTTGTAGGTTTTTCTCTTTCATCCCTTTAAATATGTCCTTCCACGCCCTTCCAGCTTGCCGAGTTTCTGCTGAAAGATCAGCTGTTAACCTTATGGGGATTCCCTTGTATGGTATTTCTTGCTTTTCCCTTGCTGCTTTTAATATTTTTTCTTTGTATTTAATTGTTGTAATCTGATTAATATATGTCTTGGCGTGTTTCTCCTTGGATTTATCCTCTTTGGGACTCTGTGCTTCCTGGACTTGATTGACTGTTTCCTTTCACATATTACGGAAGTTGTCAATTATAATCTCTTCAAATATTTTCTCAGTCCCTTTTTTTTCCTCTTCTTCTTCTGCAACCCTTATAATTTGAATGCTGGTGTATTTAATGTTGTCTCAGAGGTCTCTGAGCCTGTCGTCAATTCTTTTCATTCTTTCTTCTTTATTCTGCTCTGTGGTAGTTATTTCCACTGTTTTATCTTCCAGGTCTCTTTTTTTTTTCAGATGAACTGATTACTTTATTGGCCAGGAACACATTGCCCAGGTTTATCACTCCACAAAGAGTAGAAAAGTCATTAGCGATGGACCTTGTCTCACAGCCCCAACTCTACTTTTGAGAAAAATTATATAGAAATAATAAATTTGTGCTTAAACATTTGTTATAGTAATATTACTGTGAACCTTAATACTGCTTTGTGGTCATCTTTCCAAGAAAAACATGACTGCACTAGAAAAATAAAAGTGTATATATATATATATATATATATATATATATATATATATATATATATATTTATATATACATTATTATGTTACTTTTTTAACATCTTTATTGGAGTATAAGTGCTTTACAATGGTGTGTTTGTTAGTTTCTGCTTTATAACAAAGTGAATCAGTTATACATATACATATGTTGCCATATCTCTTCCCTCTTGGATCTCCTTCCCTCCCACGATCCCTATCCCACCCCTCTAGGTGGTCACAAAGCACCGAGCTGATGTCCCTCTGCTATGCGGTTGCTTGCCACTAGCTATCTCTTTTACGTTTGGTTGTGTATATATGTCCATGCCACTCTCTCACTTTGTCACAGCTTACCCTTCTCCCTCCCCATATCCTCAAGTCCATTCTCTAGTAGGTCTGTGTCTTTATTCCCATCTTACCCCTACGTTCTTCATGACCTTTTTTCTTTTTCCTTAGATTCCATATATATGTGTTAGCATACGGTATTTGTTTTTCTCTTTCTGACTTACTTCACTCTGTATGACAGACTCTACGTCCATCCACCTCACTACAAATATCTCAATTTCGTTTCTTTTTATGGCTGAGTAATATTCCATTGTATATATGTGCCACATCTTCTCTATCCATTCATCCATTGATGGACACTTAGGTTGCTTCCATGTCCTGGATATCGGAAATAGAGCTGCAATGAACATTTTGGTACATGACTCTTTCTGAATTATGGTTTTCTCAGGGTATATGCCCAGTAGTGGGATTGCTGGGTCGTATGGTAGTTCTATTTTTAGTTTTTTAAGCAACCTCCATACTGTTCTCCATAGTGGCTCCATAGTATCAATTTACATTACCACCAACAGTTCAAGAGTGTTCCCTTTTCTCCACACCCTCTCCAGCATTTATTGTTTCTCGATTTTTTGATGATGGCCACTGTGACCGGTGTGAGATGATATCTCATTGGAGTTTTGATTTGCATTTCTCTAATGATTAAGGAAATTGAGCATTCTTTCATGTGTTTGTTGGCAATCTGTATACCTTCTGTGGAGAAATGTCTATTTAGGTCTTCTGCCCATTTTTGGATTGGGTTGTTTGTTCTTTTGTTCTTGAGCTGCATGAGCTGCTTGTAAACCTTGGAGATTAATCCTTTGTCAGTTGCTTCAATTGCAAATATTTTCTCCCGTTCTGAGGGTTGTCTTTTGGTCTTGTTTATGGTTTCCTTTGCTGTGCAAAAGCTTTTAAGGTTCTTTAGGTCCCATTGGTTTATTTTTGTTTTTATTTCCATTTTTCTAGGAGGTGGGTCAAAAAGGATCTTGCTGTGATTTATGTTATAGAGTGTTCTCCGTAGGTTTTCCTCTAAGAGTTTGATAGTGTCTGGCCTTACATTTAGGTCTTTAATCCATTTGGAGTTTATTTTTGTGTATGGTGTTAGGGAGTGTTCAAATTTCATACTTTTACAGGTACCTGTCCAACTTTCCCAGCACCACTTATTGAAGAGGCTGTCTTTTCTAGACTGTATATGCTTGCCTCCTTTATCAAAGATAAGGTGACCATATGTGCGTGGGTTTATCTCTGGGCTTTCTATCCTGTTCCATTGATCTATGTTTCTGTTCTTGTGCCAGTGCCATACTGTCTTGATTACTGTAGCTTTGTAGTATACTCTGAAGTCAGGGAGCCTGATTCCTCCAGCTCCATCTTTCGTTCTCAGGATTGCTTTGGCTATTCGGAGTCTTTTGTGTTTCCATACAAATTGTGAAATTTTTTGTTCTAGTTCTCTGAAAAATGCCAGTGGTAGTTTGATAGGGATTGCATTGAATCTGTAGATTGCTTTGGGTAGTAGAGTCATTTTCACAATGTTGATTCTTCCAATCCAAGAACATGGTATATCTCTCCATCTATTTGTATCATCTTTAATTTCTTTCATCAGTGTCTTATAATTTTCTGCATACAGGTCTTTTGTCTCCTTAGGTAGGTTTATTCCTAGATATTTTATTCTTTCTGTTGCAATGGTAAATGGGACTGTTTTCTTAAATTCACTTTCAGATTTTTCATCTTTAGTGTATAGGAATGCCAGAGATTTCTGTGCATTAATTTTGTATCCTGCTACTTTACCAAAGTCATTGATTAGCTCTAGTAGTTTTCTGGTGGCATCTTTAGAATCCTCTGTGTAGAGTATCATGTCATCTGCAAACAGTGACAGCTTTACTTCTTCTTTTCCGATTTGGATTCCTTTTATTTCTTTTTCTTCTCTGAGTGCTGTGGCGAAAACTTCCAAAAGTATGTGGAATAATAGTCGTGAGAGTGGGCAACCTTGTCTTGTTCCTGATCTTAGTGGAAATGGTTTCAGTTTTTCACCATTGAGGACGATGTTGAGTGTGGGTTTGTCATATATGGCCTTTATTATGTTGAGGAAAGTTCCCTCTAGGCCTACTTTCTGCAGGGTTTTTATCATAAATGGGTGTTGAATTTTGTCAAAAGCTTTCTCTGCATCTATTGAGATGATCATATGGTTTTTCTCCTTCAATTTGTTAATATGGTGTATCACGTTGACTGATTGGCGTATATTGAAGAATCCTTGCATTCCTGGAATAAACGCCACTTGATCATGGTGTATGATCCTTTTAACGTGCTGTTGGATTCTGTTTGCTAGTATTTTGTTGAGGATTTTGCATCTCTGTTCATCAGTGATATTGGCCTGTAGTTTACTTTCTTTGTGATATCTTTGTCTGGTTTTGGTATCAGGATGGTGTTGGCCCCGAAGAATGAGTTTGGGAGTGTTCCTCCCTCTGCTATGTTTTGGAAGAGTCTGAGAAGGATAGGTGTTAGCTCTTCTCTAAATGTTTGATAGAATTCACCTGTGAAGCCATCTGTTCCTGTGGTTTTGTTTGTGTGAAGATTTTAAATCACAGCCTCAATTTCAGTGCTTGTGACTGGTCTGTTCATATTTTCTCTTTCTTCCTGGTTCAGTCCCGGCAGGTTGTGCATTTCTAAGAATCTGTCCATTTCTTCCAGGTTGTCCATTTTATTGGCATGCAGTTGCTTGTAGTAATCTCTCATGATCGTTTGTATTTCTGCAGTGTCCGTGGTTACTTCTCCTTTTTCATTTCTAATTCTATTGATTTGAGTCTTCTCGCATTTTTTCTTGAGAAGTCTGGTTAATGGTTTATCAATTTTGTTTATCTTCTCAAAGAACCAGCTTTTCGTTTTATTGATCTTTGCTATCGTTTCCTTCATTTCTTTTTCATTTAGTTCTGATCTGATCTTTATGATTTCTTTCCTTCTGCTAACTTTGGGGTTTTTTTGTTCTTCTTTCTCTAATTGCTTTAGGTGCAAGGTTAGGTTGTTTATTTGAGATGTTTCCTGTTTCTTGAGGTAGGCTTGTAGTGTTATAAACTTCCCTCTTTGAACTGCTTTTGCTGCATCCCACAGGTTTTGGGTTATCGTGTCTCCATTTTCATTTGTTTCTAGGTAGTTTTTGATTTCCCTTTTGATTTCTTCAGTGATCACTTCGTTATTAAGTAGTGTATTGTTTAGCCTCCATGGGTTTGTATTTTTTACAGATCTTTTCCTGTAATTGATATCTAGTCTCATAGTGTTGTGGTCGGAAAAGATACTTGATATGATTTCAATTTTCTTAGATTTACCAAGGCTTGATTTGTGACCCAAGATATGATCTATCCTGGAGAATGTTCCATGAGCACTTGAGAAAAATGTGTATTCTGTTGTTTTGGGTGGAATGTCCTACAGATATCAATTAAGTCCATCTTGTTTAATGTATCAGTTAAAGCTTGTGTTTCCTTATTTATTTTCATTTTGGATGATCTGTCCGTTGGCGAAAGTGGGCTGTTAAAGTCCCCTACTATGACTGTGTTCCTGTCAATTTCCCCTTTTATGGCTGTTAGAATTTGCCTTATGTATTGATGTGCTCCTATGTTGGGTGCATAAATATTTACAATTGCTATATCTTCTTCTTGGATAGATCCCTTGATCATTATGTCGTGTCCTTCTTTGCCTCTTGTAATAGTCTTTATTTTAAAGTCTATTTTGTCTGATATGAGAATTGCTACTCCAGCTTTCTTTTGCTCTCCATTTGTTTGGAATATCTTTTTCCATCCCCTCACTTTCAGTCTGTATGTTTCCCTAGGTCTGAAGTGGGTCTCTTGTAGACAGCATATATACAGGTCTTGTTTTTGTATCCATTCAGCCAGTCTATGTCTTTGGTGGGAGCATTGAATTCCCTTATGTTTAAGATAGTTATCAATATGTGTGTTCCCATTACCATTTTCTTAATTGTTTTTGGTTTGTAACTGTAGGTGTTTTCCTTTTGTTGTGTTTCCCGCCTAGAGAAGTTCCTTTACTATTTGTTGTAAAGCTGGTTTGGTGGTATTGAATTCTCTTAGCTTTTGCTTCTGTGTAAATGATCTGATTTCTCCATTGAATCTGAATGAATCCTTGTTGAGTAGAGTAATCTTGCTTGTAGGTTTTTCTCTTTCATCCCTTTAAATATGTCCTTCCACGCCCTTCCAGCTTGCCGAGTTTCTGCTGAAAGATCAGCTGTTAACCTTATGGGGATTCCCTTGTATGGTATTTCTTGCTTTTCCCTTGCTGCTTTTAATATTTTTTCTTTGTATTTAATTGTTGTAATCTGATTAATATATGTCTTGGCGTGTTTCTCCTTGAATTTATCCTCTTTGGGACTCTGTGCTTCCTGGACTTGATTGACTATTTCCTTTCACATATTACGGAAGTTGTCAATTATAATCTCTTCAAACATTTTCTCAGTCGCTTTTTTTTCCTCTTCTTCTTCTGCAACCCTTATAATTTGAATGCTGGTGTATTTAATGTTGTCTCAGAGGTCTCTGAGCCTGTCCTCAATTCTTTTCATTCTTTCTTCTTTATTCTGCTCTGTGGTAGTTATTTCCACTGTTTTATCTTCCAGGTCTCCTTTTTCTTTCAGATGAACTGATTACTTTATTGGCCAGGAAAAATTGCCCAGGTTTATCACTCCACAAAGAGTAGAAAAGTCATTAGCGATGGACCTTATCTCACAGCCCCAACTCTACTTTTGAGAAAAATTATATAGAAATAATAAATTTGTGCTTAAATATTTGTTATAGTAAGATTATTGTGAACCATAATACTGCTTTGTGGTCATCTTTCCAAGAAAAACATGACTGGACGAGAAAAATGAAAGTGTATATATATATATATATATATATATATATATATATATATATACATATATATATATTTATATATATATATATATTATTATGTTACTTTTTTAACATCTTTATTGGAGTATAAGTGCTTTACAATGGTGTGTTTGTTAGTTTCTGCTTTATAACAAAGTGAATCAGTTATACATATACATATGTTCCCATATCTCTTCCCTCTTGGATCTCCTTCCGTCCCACCCTCCCTATGCCACCCCTCTAGGTGGTCACAAAACACCGAGCAGATGTCCCTCTGCTATGCGGTTGCTTGCCGCTAGCTATTTCTTTTACGTTTGGTAGTGTATATATGTCCATGCCACTCTCTCACTTTGTCACAGCTTACCCTTCTCCCTCCCCATATCCTCAAGTCCATTCTCTAGTAGGTCTGTGTCTTTATTCCCGTCTTACCCCTAGGTTCTTCATGACCTTTTTTCTTTTTCCTTCGATTCCATATATATGTGTTAGCATACGGTATTTGTTTTTCTCTTTCTGACTTACTTCACTCTGTATGACAGACTCTACGTCCATCCACCTCACTACAAATATCTCAATTTCGTTTCTTTTTATGGCTGAGTAATATTCCATTGTATATATGTGCCACATCTTCTCTATCCATTCATCCGATGATGGACACTTAGGTTGCTTCCATGTCCTGGCTATTGGAAATAGAGCTGCAATGAACATTTTGGTACATGACTCTTTCTGAATTATGGTTTTCTCAGGGTATATGCCCAGTAGTGGGATTGCTGGGTCGTATGGTAGTTCTATTTTAAGTTTTTTAAGCAACCTCCATACTGTTCTCCATAGTGGCTCCATAGTATCAATTTACATTACCACCAACAGTTCAAGAGTGTTCCCTTTTCTCCACACCCTCTCCAGCATTTATTGTTTCTCGATTTTTTGATGATGGCCATTGTGACCGGTGTGAGATGATATCTCATTGGAGTTTTGATTTGCATTTCTCTAATGATTAATGAAATTGAGCATTCTTTCAAGTGTTTGTTGGCAATCTGTATACCTTCTGTGGAGAAATGTCTATTTAGGTCTTCTGCCCATTTTTGGATTGGGTTGTTTGTTCTTTTGTTCTTGAGCTGCATGAGCTGCTTGTAAACCTTGGAGATTAATCCTTTGTCAGTTGCTTCAATTGCAAATACTTTCTCCCATTCTGAGGGTTGTCTTTTGGTCTTGTTTATGGTTTCCTTTGCTGTGCAAAAGCATTTAAGGTTCTTTAAGTCCCATTGGTTTATTTTTGTTTTTATTTCCTTTTTTCTAGGAGGTGGGTCAAAAAGGATCTTGCTGTGATTTATGTTATAGAGTGTTCTCCCTAGGTTTTCCTCTAAGAGTTTGATAGTGTCTGGCCTTACATTTAGGTCTTTAATCCATTTGGAGTTTATTTTTGTGTATGGTGTTAGGGAGTGTTCTAATTTCATACTTTTACAGGTACCTGTCCAACTTTCCCAGCACCACTTATTGAAGAGGCTGTCTTTTCTAGACTGTATATGCTTGCCTCCTTTATCAAAGATAAGGTGACCATATGTGCGTGGGTATATCTCTGGGCTTTCTATCCTGTTCCTTTGATCTATGTTTCTGTTCTTGTGCCAGTGCCATACTGTCTTGATTACTGTAGCTTTGTAGTATACTCTGAAGTCAGGGAGCCTGATTCCTCCAGCTCCATTTTTCGTTTTCAGGATTGCTTTCGCTATTCGGTGTCTTTTGTGTTTCCATACAAATTGTGAAATTTTTTGTTCTAGTTCTCTGAAAAATGCCAGTGGTAGTTTGATAGGAATTGCATTGAATCTGTAGATTGCTTTGGGTAGTAGAGTCATTTTCACAATGTTGATTCTTCCAATCCAAGAACATGGTATATCTCTCCATCTATTTGTATCATCTTTAATTTCTTTCATCAGTGTCTTATAATTTTCTGCATACAGGTCTTTTGTCTCCTTAGGTAGGTTTATTCCTAGATATTTTATTCTTTCTGTTGCAATGGTAAATGGGACTGTTTTCTTAAATTCACTTTCAGATTTTTCATCTTTAGTGTATAGGAATGCCAGAGATTTCTGTGCATTAATTTTGTATCCTGCTACTTTACCAAAGTCATTAATTAGCTCTAGTAGTTTTCTGGTAGCATCTTTAGGATCCTCTGTGTAGAGTATCATGTCATCTGCAAACAGTGACAGCTTTACTTCTTCTTTTCCGCTTTGGATTCCTTTTATTTCTTTTTCTTCTCTGAGTGCTGTGGCGAAAACTTCCAAAAGTATGTGCAATAATAGTCGTGAGAGTGGGCAACCTTGTCTTGTTCCTGATCTTAGTGGAAATGGTTTCAGTTTTTCACCATTGAGGACGATGTTGAGTGTGGGTTTGTCATATATGGCCTTTATTATGTTGAGGAAAGTTCCCTCTAGGCCTACTTTCTGCAGGGTTTTTATCATAAATGGGTGTTGAATTTTGTCAAAAGCTTTCTCTGCATCTATTGAGATGATCATATGGTTTTTCTCCTTCAATTTGTTAATATGGTGTATCACGTTGACTGATTGGCGTATATTGAAGAATCCTTGCATTCCTGGAATAAACGCCACTTGATCATGGTGTATGATCCTTTTAACGTGCTGTTGGATTCTGTTTGCTAGTATTTTGTTGAGGATTTTTGCATCTCTGTTCATCAGTGATATTGGCCTGTAGTTTGCTTTCTTTGTGATATCTTTGTCTGGTTTTGGTATCAGGATGGTGTTGGCCCCGAAGAATGAGTTTGGGAGTGTTCCTCCCTCTGCTATGTTTTGGAAGAGTCTGAGAAGGATAGGTGTTAGCTCTTCTCTAAATGTTTGATAGAATTCACCTGTGAAGCCATCTGTTCCTGTGGTTTTGTTTGTGTGAAGATTTTAAATCACAGCCTCAATTTCAGTGCTTGTGACTGGTCTGTTCATATTTTCTCTTTCTTCCTGGTTCAGTCCCGGCAGGTTGTGCATTTCTAAGAATCTGTCCATTTCTTCCAGGTTGTCCATTTTATTGGCATGCAGTTGCTTGTAGTAATCTCTCATGATCGTTTGTATTTCTGCAGTGTCCGTGGTTACTTCTCCTTTTTCATTTCTAATTCTATTGATTTGAGTCTTCTCGCATTTTTTCTTGAGAAGTCTGGTTAATGGTTTATCAATTTTGTTTATCTTCTCAAAGAACCAGCTTTTCGTTTTTTTGATCTTTGCTATCGTTTCCTTCATTTCTTTTTCATTTAGTTCTGATCTGATCTTTATGATTTCTTTCCTTCTGCTAACTTTGGGGTTTTTTTGTTCTTCTTTCTCTAATTGCTTTAGGTGCAAGGTTAGGTTGTTTATTTGAGATGTTTCCTGTTTCTTGAGGTAGGCTTGTAGTGTTATAAACTTCCCTCTTTGAACTGCTTTTGCTGCATCCCATAGGTTTTGGGTTATCGTGTCTCCATTTTCATTTGTTTCTAGGTAGTTTTTGATTTCCCTTTTGATTTCTTCAGTGATCACTTCGTTATTAAGTAGTGTATTGTTTAGCCTCCATGGGTTTGTATTTTTTACAGATCTTTTCCTGTAATTGATATCTAGTCTCATAGTGTTGTGGTCGGAAAAGATACTTGATATGATTTCAATTTTCTTAGATTTACCAAGGCTTGATTTGTGACCCAAGATATGATCTATCCTGGAGAATGTTCCATGAGCACTTGAGAAAAATGTGTATTCTGTTGTTTTGGGTGGAATGTCCTACAGATATCAATTAAGTCCATCTTGTTTAATGTATCAGTTAAAGCTTGTGTTTCCTTATTTATTTTCATTTTGGATGATCTGTCCATTGGCGAAAGTGGGCTGTTAAAGTCCCCTACTATGACTGTGTTCCTGTCAATTTCCCCTTTTATGGCTGTTAGAATTTGCCTTATGTATTGATGTGCTCCTATGTTGGGTGCATAAATATTTACAATTGCTATATCTTCTTCTTGGATAAATCCCTTGATCATTATGTCGTGTCCTTCTTTGCCTCTTGTAATAGTCTTTATTTTAAAGTCCATTTTGTCTGATATGAGAATTGCTACTCCAGCTTTCTTTTGCTCTCCATTTGTTTGGAATATCTTTTTCCATCCCCTCACTTTCAGTCTGTATGTTTCCCTAGGTCTGAAGTGGGTCTCTTGTAGACAGCATATATACAGGTCTTGTTTTTGTATCCATTCAGCCAGTCTATGTCTTTGGTGGGAGCATTGAATTCCCTTATGTTTAAGATAGTTATCAATATGTGTGTTCCCATTACCATTTTCTTAATTGTTTTTGGTTTGTAACTGTAGGTGTTTTCCTTTTGTTGTGTTTCCCGCCTAGAGAAGTTCCTTTACTATTTGTTGTAAAGCTGGTTTGGTGGTATTGAATTCTCTTAGCTTTTGCTTCTGTGTAAATGATCTGATTTCTCCATTGAATCTGAATGAATCCTTGTTGAGTAGAGTAATCTTGCTTATAGGTTTTTCTCTTTCATCCCTTTAAATATGTCCTTCCACGCCCTTCCAGCTTGCCGAGTTTCTGCTGAAAGATCAGCTGTTAACCTTATGGGGATTCCCTTGTATGGTATTTCTTGCTTTTCCCTTGCTGCTTTTAATATTTTTTCTTTGTATTTAATTGTTGTAATCTGATTAATATATGTCTTGGCGTGTTTCTCCTTGGATTTATCCTCTTTGGGACTCTGTGCTTCCTGGACTTGATTGACTATTTCCTTTCACATATTACGGAAGTTGTCAATTATAATCTCTTCAAATATTTTCTCAGTCCCTTTTTTTTCCTCTTCTTCTTCTGCAACCCTTATAATTTGAATGCTGGTGTATTTAATGTTGTCTCAGAGGTCTTTGAGCCTGTCCTCAATTCTTTTCATTCTTTCTTCTTTATTCTGCTCTGTGGTAGTGATTTCCACTGTTTTATCTTCCAGGTCTCTTTTTTTTTTCAGATGAACTGATTACTTTATTGGCCAGGAACAAATTGCCCAGGTTTATCACTCCACAAAGAGTAGAAAAGTCATTAGCGATGGACCTTGTCTCACAGCCCCAACTCTACTTTTGAGAAAAATTATATAGAAATAATAAATTTGTGCTTAAACATTTGTTATTGTAATATTACTGTGAACCTTAATACTGCTTTGTGGTCATCTTTCCAAGAAAAACATGACTGGACTAGAAAAATAAAAGTGTATATATATATATATATATATATATATATATATATATATATATATATTTATATATATATTATTATGTTACTTTTTTAACATCTTTATTGGAGTATAAGTGCTTTACAATGGTGTGTTTGTTAGTTTCTGCTTTATAACAAAGTGAATCAGTTATACATATACATATGTTGCCATATCTCTTCCCTCTTGGATCTCCTTCCCTCCCACGATCCCTATCCCACCCCTCTAGGTGGTCACAAAGCACCGAGCTGATGTCCCTCTGCTATGCGGTTGCTTGCCACTAGCTATCTCTTTTACGTTTGGTTGTGTATATATGTCCATGCCACTCTCTCACTTTGTCACAGCTTACCCTTCTCCCTCCCCATATCCTCAAGTCCATTCTCTAGTAGGTCTGTGTCTTTATTCCCGTCTTACCCCTAGGTTCTTCATGACCTTTTTTCTTTTTCCTTAGATTCCATATATATGTGTTAGCATACGGTATTTGTTTTTCTCTTTCTGACTTACTTCACTCTGTATGACAGACTCTACATCCATCCACCTCACTACAAATATCTCAATTTCGTTTCTTTTTATGGCTGAGTAATATTCCATTGTATATATGTGCCCCATCTTCTCTATCCATTCATCCATTGATGGACACTTAGGTTGCTTCCATGTCCTGGATATCGGAAATAGAGCTGCAATGAACATTTTGGTACATGACTCTTTCTGAATTATGGTTTTCTCAGGGTATATGCCCAGTAGTGGGATTGCTGGGTCGTATGGTAGTTCTATTTTTAGTTTTTTAAGCAACC
Source organism: Eubalaena glacialis (assembly GCF_028564815.1). Taxonomy (NCBI): domain Eukaryota; kingdom Metazoa; phylum Chordata; class Mammalia; order Artiodactyla; family Balaenidae; genus Eubalaena; species Eubalaena glacialis. The sequence continues at coordinate 68,613,318 of NC_083729.1, read as the reverse complement.
TCCATACTGTTCTCCATAGTGGCTCCATAGTATCAATTTACATTACCACCAACAGTTCAAGAGTGTTCCCTTTTCTCCACACCCTCTCCAGCATTTATTGTTTCTCGATTTTTTGATGATGGCCACTGTGACCGGTGTGAGATGATATCTCATTGGAGTTTTGATTTGCATTTCTCTAATGATTAAGGAAATTGAGCATTCTTTCATGTGTTTGTTGGCAATCTGTATACCTTCTGTGGAGAAATGTCTATTTAGGTCTTCTGCCCATTTTTGGATTGGGTTGTTTGTTCTTTTGTTCTTGAGCTGCATGAGCTGCTTGTAAACCTTGGAGATTAATCCTTTGTCAGTTGCTTCAATTGCAAATATTTTCTCCCGTTCTGAGGGTTGTCTTTTGGTCTTGTTTATGGTTTCCTTTGCTGTGCAAAAGCTTTTAAGGTTCTTTAGGTCCCATTGGTTTATTTTTGTTTTTATTTCCATTTTTCTAGGAGGTGGGTCAAAAAGGATCTTGCTGTGATTTATGTTATAGAGTGTTCTCCCTAGGTTTTCCTCTAAGAGTTTGATAGTGTCTGGCCTTACATTTAGGTCTTTAATCCATTTGGAGTTTATTTTTGTGTATGGTGTTAGGGAGTGTTCAAATTTCATACTTTTACAGGTACCTGTCCAACTTTCCCAGCACCACTTATTGAAGAGGCTGTCTTTTCTAGACTGTATATGCTTGCCTCCTTTATCAAAGATAAGGTGACCATATGTGCGTGGGTTTATCTCTGGGCTTTCTATCCTGTTCCATTGATCTATGTTTCTGTTCTTGTGCCAGTGCCATACTGTCTTGATTACTGTAGCTTTGTAGTATACTCTGAAGTCAGGGAGCCTGATTCCTCCAGCTCCATCTTTCGTTCTCAGGATTGCTTTGGCTATTCGGAGTCTTTTGTGTTTCCATACAAATTGTGAAATTTTTTGTTCTAGTTCTCTGAAAAATGCCAGTGGTAGTTTGATAGGGATTGCATTGAATCTGTAGATTGCTTTGGGTAGTAGAGTCATTTTCACAATGTTGATTCTTCCAATCCAAGAACATGGTATATCTCTCCATCTATTTGTATCATCTTTAATTTCTTTCATCAGTGTCTTATAATTTTCTGCATACAGGTCTTTTGTCTCCTTAGGTAGGTTTATTCCTAGATATTTTATTCTTTCTGTTGCAATGGTAAATGGGACTGTTTTCTTAAATTCACTTTCAGATTTTTCATCTTTAGTGTATAGGAATGCCAGAGATTTCTGTGCATTAATTTTGTATCCTGCTACTTTACCAAAGTCATTGATTAGCTCTAGTAGTTTTCTGGTGGCATCTTTAGAATCCTCTGTGTAGAGTATCATGTCATCTGCAAACAGTGACAGCTTTACTTCTTCTTTTCCGATTTGGATTCCTTTTATTTCTTTTTCTTCTCTGAGTGCTGTGGCGAAAACTTCCAAAAGTATGTGGAATAATAGTCGTGAGAGTGGGCAACCTTGTCTTGTTCCTGATCTTAGTGGAAATGGTTTCAGTTTTTCACCATTGAGGACGATGTTGAGTGTGGGTTTGTCATATATGGCCTTTATTATGTTGAGGAAAGTTCCCTCTAGGCCTACTTTCTGCAGGGTTTTTATCATAAATGGGTGTTGAATTTTGTCAAAAGCTTTCTCTGCATCTATTGAGATGATCATATGGTTTTTCTCCTTCAATTTGTTAATATGGTGTATCACGTTGACTGATTGGCGTATATTGAAGAATCCTTGCATTCCTGGAATAAACGCCACTTGATCATGGTGTATGATCCTTTTAACGTGCTGTTGGATTCTGTTTGCTAGTATTTTGTTGAGGATTTTTGCATCTCTGTTCATCAGTGATATTGGCCTGTAGTTTACTTTCTTTGTGATATCTTTGTCTGGTTTTGGTATCAGGATGGTGTTGGCCCCGAAGAATGAGTTTGGGAGTGTTCCTCCCTCTGCTATGTTTTGGAAGAGTCTGAGAAGGATAGGTGTTAGCTCTTCTCTAAATGTTTGATAGAATTCACCTGTGAAGCCATCTGTTCCTGTGGTTTTGTTTGTGTGAAGATTTTAAATCACAGCCTCAATTTCAGTGCTTGTGACTGGTCTGTTCATATTTTCTCTTTCTTCCTGGTTCAGTCCCGGCAGGTTGTGCATTTCTAAGAATCTGTCCATTTCTTCCAGGTTGTCCATTTTATTGGCATGCAGTTGCTTGTAGTAATCTCTCATGATCGTTTGTATTTCTGCAGTGTCCGTGGTTACTTCTCCTTTTTCATTTCTAATTCTATTGATTTGAGTCTTCTCGCATTTTTTCTTGAGAAGTCTGGTTAATGGTTTATCAATTTTGTTTATCTTCTCAAAGAACCAGCTTTTCGTTTTTTTAATCTTTGCTATCGTTTCCTTCATTTCTTTTTCATTTAGTTCTGATCTGATCTTTATGATTTCTTTCCTTCTGCTAACTTTGGGGTTTTTTTGTTCTTCTTTCTCTAATTGCTTTAGGTGCAAGGTTAGGTTGTTTATTTGAGATGTTTCCTGTTTCTTGAGGTAGGCTTGTAGTGTTATAAACTTCCCTCTTTGAACTGCTTTTGCTGCATCCCATAGGTTTTGGGTTATCGTGTCTCCATTTTCATTTGTTTCTAGGTAGTTTTTGATTTCCCTTTTGATTTCTTCAGTGATCACTTCGTTATTAAGTAGTGTATTGTTTAGCCTCCATGGGTTTGTATTTTTTACAGATCTTTTCCTGTAATTGATATCTAGTCTCATAGTGTTGTGGTCGGAAAAGATACTTGATATGATTTCAATTTTCTTAGATTTACCAAGGCTTGATTTGTGACCCAAGATATGATCTATCCTGGAGAATGTTCCATGAACACTTGAGAAAAATGTGTATTCTGTTGTTTTGGGTGGAATGTCCTACAGATATCAATTAAGTCCATCTTGTTTAATGTATCATTTAAAGCTTGTGTTTCCTTATTTATTTTCATTTTGGATGATCTGTCCATTGGCGAAAGTGGGCTGTTAAAGTCCCCTACTATGACTGTGTTCCTGTCAATTTCCCCTTTTATGGCTGTTAGAATTTGACTTATGTATTGATGTGCTCCTATGTTGGGTGCATAAATATTTACAATTGCTATATCTTCTTCTTGAATAGATCCCTTGATCATTATGTCGTGTCCTTCTTTGCCTCTTGTAATAGTCTTTATTTTAAAGTCTATTTTGTCTCATATGAGAATTGCTACTCCAGCTTTCTTTTGCTTTCCATTTGTTTGGAATATGTTTTTCCATCCCCTCACTTTCAGTCTGTATGTTTCCCTAGGTCTGAAGTGGGTCTCTTGTAGACAGCATATATACAGGTCTTGTTTTTGTATCCATTCAGCCAGTCTATGTCTTTGGTGGGAGCATTGAATTCCCTTATGTTTAAGATAGTTATCAATATGTGTGTTCCCATTACCATTTTCTTAATTCTTTTTGGTTTGTTACTGTAGGTCTTTTCCTTTTGTTGTGTTTCCCGCCTAGAGAAGTTCCTTTACTATTTGTTGTAAAGCTGGTTTGGTGGTACTGAATTCTCTTAGCTTTTGCTTCTGTGTAAATGATCTGATTTCTCCATTGAATCTGAATGAATCCTTGTTGAGTAGAGTAATCTTGCTTGTAGGTTTTTCTCTTTCATCCCTTTAAATATGTCCTTCCACGCCCTTCCAGCTTGCCGAGTTTCTGCTGAAAGATCAGCTGTTAACCTTATGGGGATTCCCTTGTATGGTATTTCTTGCTTTTCCCTTGCTGCTTTTAATATTTTTTCTTTGTATTTAATTGTTGTAATCTGATTAATATATGTCTTGGCGTGTTTCTCCTTGAATTTATCCTCTTTGGGACTCTGTGCTTCCTGGACTTGATTGACTGTTTCCTTTCACATATTACGGAAGTTGTCAATTATAATCTCTTCAAATATTTTCTCAGTCCCTTTTTTTTCCTCTTCTTCTTCTGCAACCCTTATAATTTGAATGCTGGTGTATTTAATGTTGTCTCAGAGGTCTCTGAGCCTGTCCTCAATTCTTTTCATTCTTTCTTCTTTATTCTGCTCTGTGGTAGTGATTTCCACTGTTTTATCTTCCAGGTCTCTTTTTTTTTTCAGATGTACTGATTACTTCATTGGCCAGGAAAAAATTGCCCAGGTTTATCACTCCACAAAGCGTAGAAAAGTCATTAGCGATGGACCTTGGTCACAGCCCCAACTCTACTTTTGCTAAAAATTATATAGAACTAATAAATTTGTGCTTAAACATTTGTTATAGTAATATTACTGTGAACCATAATACTGCTTTGTTGTCATCTTTCCAAGAAACACATGACTGGACTAGAAAAATGAATGTGTATATATATATATATATATATATATATATATATACACACACACATATATTTATTATTATATTACTTTTTGAACATCTTTATTGGAGTATAATTGCTTTACAATGGTGTGTTTGTTAGTTTCTGCTTTATAACAAAGTGAATCATTTATACATACACATATGTTCCCATATCTCTTCCTCTTGGATCTCCTTCCCTCCCACCCTCCCTATCCCACCACTCTAGGTGGTCACAAAGCACCGAGCTGGTGTCCCTCTGCTATGCGGTTGCTTGCCACTAGCTATCTCTTTTACGTTTTGTAGTGTATATATGGCCATTTCACTCTCTCACTTTGTCACAGCTTACCCTTCTCCCTCCCCATATCCTGAAGTCCATTCTCTAGTAGGTCTGTGTCTTTATTCCTGTCTTACCCCTAGGTTCTTCATGACCTTTTTTCTTTTTCCTTAAATTCCATATATATGTGTTAGCATACGGTATTTGTTTTTCTCTTTCTGACTTACTTCACTCTGTATGACAGACTCTACGTCCATCCACCTCACTACAAATATCTCAATTTCCTTTCTTTTTATGGCTGAGTAATATTCCATTGTATATATGTGCCACATCTTCTCTCTCCATTCATCCGATGATGAACACTTAGGTTGCTTCCATGTACTGGCTATTGGAAATAGAGCAGCAATGAACATTTTGGTACATGACTCTTTCTGAATTATGGTTTTCTCAGGGTATATGCCCAGTGGTGGGATTGCTGGGTCGTATGGTAGTTCTATTTTTAGTTTTTTAAGGAAACTCCATACTGTTCTCCATAGTGGCTGTATCAATTTACATTACCACCAACAGTTCAAGAGTGTTTCCTTTTCTCCACACCCTCTCCAGCATTTATTGTTTCTCGATTTTTTGATGATGGCCATTGTGACCGGTTTGAGATGATATCTCATTGGAGTTATGATTTGCATTTCTCTAATTATTAATGAAATTGAGCATCCTTTCATGTGTTTGTTGGCAATCTGTATACCTTCTGTGGAGAAATGTCTATTTAGGTCTTCTGCCCATTTCTGGATTGGGTTGTTTGTTCCTTTGTTCTTGAGCTGCATGAGCTGCTTGTAAACCTTGGAGATTAATCCTTTGTCAGTTGCTTCATTTGCAAATGTTTTTTCCCATTCTGAGGGTTGTCTTTTGGTCTTGTTTATAGTTTCCTTTGCTGTGCAAAGGCTTTTAAGGTTCTTTAGGTCCCATTGGTATATTTTTGTTTTTATTTCCAATTTTCTAGGAGGTGGGTCAAAAAGGATCTTGCTGTGATTTATGTTATAGAGTGTTCTCCCTAGGTTTTCCTCTAAGAGTGTGATAGTGTCTGGCCTTACATTTAGGTCTTTAATCCATTTGGAGTTTATTTTTGTGTATGGTGTTAGGGAGTGTTCTAATTTCATACTTTTACAGGTACCTGTCCAATTTTCCCAGCACCACTTATTGAAGAGGCTGTCTTTTCTAGACTGTATATGCTTGCCTCCTTTATCAAAGATAAGGTGACCATATGTGCGTGGGTTTATCTCTGGGCTTTCTATCCTGTTCCATTGATCTATGTTTCTGTTCTTGTGCCAGTGCCATACTGTCTTGATTACTGTAGCTTTGTAGTATACTCTGAAGTCAGGGAGCCTGATTCCTCCAGCTCCATTTTTCGTTCTCAGGATTGCTTTGGCTATTCGGAGTCTTTTGTGTTTCCATACAAATTGTGAAATTTTTTGTTCTAGTTCTCTGAAAAATGCCAGTGGTAGTTTGATAGGGATTGCATTGAATCTGTAGATTGCTTTGGGTAGTAGAGTCATTTTCACAATGTTGATTCTTCCAATCCAAGAACATGGTATATCTCTCCATCTATTTGTATCATCTTTAATTTCTTTCATCAGTGTCTTATAATTTTCTGCATACAGGTCTTTTGTCTCCTTAGGTAGGTTTATTCGAAGATATGAAATTCTTTCTGTTGCAATGGTAAATGGGAGTGTTTTCTTATTTTCCTTTTCAGATTTTTCATCTTTAGTGTATAGGAATGCCAAAGATTTCTGTGCATTAATTTTGTATCCTGATACTTTACCAAATACATTGATTAGCTCTAGTAGTTTTCTGGTAGCATCATTAGGATTCTGTGTGTACAGTATCATGTCATCTGCAAACAGTGACAGCTTTACTTCTTCTTTTCCGATTTGGATTCCTTTTATTTCTTTTTCTTCTCTGAGTGCTGTGGCGAAAACTTCCAAAACTATGTGGAATAATAGTGGTGAGAGTGGGCAACCTTTTCTTGTTCCTGATCTTAGTGGAAATGGTTTCATTTTTCACAATTGAGGATGATGTTGAGTGTGGGTTTGTCATATATGGCCTTTATTATGTTGAGGAAAGTTCCCTCTAGGCCTACTTTCTATAGGGTTTTTATCATAAATGGGTGTTGAATTTTGTCAAAAGCTTTCTCTGCATCTATTGAGATGATCATATGGTTTTTCTCCTTCAATTTGTTAATATGGTGTATCACGTTGACTGATTGGCGTATATTGAAGAATCCTTGCATTCCTGGAATAAACGCCACTTGATCATGGTGTATGATCCTTTTAACGTGCTGTTGGATTCTGTTTGCTAGTATTTTGTTGAGGATTTTTGCATCTCTGTTCATCAGTGATATTGGCCTGTAGTTTGCTTTCTTTGTGATATCTTTGTCTGGTTTTGGTATCAGGATGGTGTTGGCCCCGAAGAATGAGTTTGGGAGTGTTCCTCCCTCTGCTATGTTTTGGAAGAGTCTGAGAAGGATAGGTGTTAGCTCTTCTCTAAATGTTTGATAGAATTCACCTGTGAAGCCATCTGTTCCTGGGGTTTTGTTTGTGTGAAGATTTTAAATCACAGCCTCAATTTCAGTGCTTGTGACTGGTCTGTTCATATTTTCTCTTTCTTCCTGGTTCAGTCCCGGCAGGTTGTGCATTTCTAAGAATCTGTCCATTTCTTCCAGGTTGTCCATTTTATTGGCATGCAGTTGCTTGTAGTAATCTCTCATGATCGTTTGTATTTCTGCAGTGTCCGTGGTTACTTCTCCTTTTTCATTTCTAATTCTATTGATTTGAGTCTTCTCGCATTTTTTCTTGAGGAGTCTGGTTAATGGTTTATCAATTTTGTTTATCTTCTCAAAGAACCAGCTTTTCGTTTTATTGATCTTTGCTATCGTTTCCTTCATTTCTTTTTCATTTAGTTCTGATCTGATCTTTATGATTTCTTTCCTTCTGCTAACTTTGGGGTTTTTCTGTTCTTCTTTCTCTAATTGCTTTAGGTGCAAGGTTAGGTTGTTTATTTGAGATGTTTCCTGTTTCTTGAGGTAGGCTTGTAGTGTTATAAACTTCCCTCTTTGAACTGCTTTTGCTGCATCCCATAGGTTTTGGGTTATCGTGTCTCCATTTTCATTTGTTTCTAGGTAGTTTTTGATTTCCCTTTTGATTTCTTCAGTGATCACTTCGTTATTAAGTAGTGTATTGTTTAGCCTCCATGGGTTTGTATTTTTTACAGATCTTTTCCTGTAATTGATATCTAGTCTCATAGTGTTGTGGTCGGAAAAGATACTTGATATGATTTCAATTTTCTTAGATTTACCAAGGCTTGATTTGTGACCCAAGATATGATCTATCCTGGAGAATGTTCCATGAACACTTGAGAAAAATGTGTATTCTGTTGTTTTGGGTGGAATGTCCTACAGATATCAATTAAGTCCATCTTGTTTAATGTATCATTTAAAGCTTGTGTTTCCTTATTTATTTTCATTTTGGATGATCTGTCCATTGGCGAAAGTGGGCTGTTAAAGTCCCCTCCTATGACTGTGTTCCTGTCAATTTCCCCTTTTATGGCTGTTAGAATTTGCCTTATGTATTGATGTGCTCCTATGTTGGGTGCATAAATATTTACAATTGCTATATCTTCTTCTTGAATAGATCCCTTGATCATTATGTCGTGTCCTTCTTTGTCTCTTGTAATAGTCTTTATTTTAAAGTCTATTTTGTCTCATATGAGAATTGCTACTCCAGCTTTCTTTTGCTTTCCATTTGTTTGGAATATCTTTTTCCATCCCCTCACTTTCAGTCTGTATGTTTCCCTAGGTCTGAAGTGGGTCTCTTGTAGACAGCATATATACAGGTCTTGTTTTTGTATCCATTCAGCCAGTCTATGTCTTTGGTGGGAGCATTGAATTCCCTTATGTTTAAGATAGTTATCAATATGTGTGTTCCCATTACCATTTTCTTAATTCTTTTTGGTTTGTTACTGTAGGTCTTTTCCTTTTGTTGTGTTTCCCGCCTAGAGAAGTTCCTTTACTATTTGTTGTAAAGCTGGTTTGGTGGTACTGAATTCTCTTAGCTTTTGCTTCTGTGTAAATGATCTGATTTCTCCATTGAATCTGAATGAATCCTTGTTGAGTAGAGTAATCTTGCTTGTAGGTTTTTCTCTTTCATCCCTTTAAATATGTCCTTCCACGCCCTTCCAGCTTGCCGAGTTTCTGCTTAAAGATCAGCTGTTAACCTTATGGGGATTCCCTTGTATGGTATTTCTTGCTTTTCCCTTGCTGCTTTTAATATTTTTTCTTTGTATTTAATTGTTGTAATCTGATTAATATATGTCTTGGCGTGTTTCTCCTTGAATTTATCCTCTTTGGGACTCTGTGCTTCCTGGACTTGATTGACTGTTTCCTTTCACATATTACGGAAGTTGTCAATTATAATCTCTTCAAATATTTTCTCAGTCCCTTTTTTTTCCTCTTCTTCTTCTGCAACCCTTATAATTTGAATGCTGGTGTATTTAATGTTGTCTCAGAGGTCTCTGAGCCTGTCCTCAATTCTTTTCATTCTTTCTTCTTTATTCTGCTCTGTGGTAGATATTTCCACTGTTTTATCTTCCAGGTCTCTTTTTTTTTTTCAGATGAACTGATTACTTTATTGGCCAGGAACAAATTGCCCAGGTTTATCACTCCACAAAGAGTAGAAAAGTCATTAGCGATGGATCTTGTCTCACAGCCCCAACTCTACTTTTGAGAAAAATTTTATAAAACTAATAAATTTGTGCTTAAACATTTGTTATAGTAATATTACTGTGAACCCTAATACTGCTTTGTGGTCATCTTTCCAAGAAAAACATGACTGGACTAGAAAAATGAAAGTGTGTATACATATATATATATATATATATAATTATGTTATTTTTTAACATCTTTATTGGAGTATAAGTGCTTTACAATGGTGTGTTTGTTAGTTTCTGCTTTATAACAAAGTGAATTAGTTATACATATACATATGTTCCCATATCTCTTCCTCTTGGATCTCCTTCCCTCCCACCCTCCCTATCCCACCCCTATTGGTGGTCACAAAGCACCGAGCTGATGTCCCTCTGCTATGCAGTTGCTTGCCACTAGCTATCTCTTTTACATTTGGTAGTGTATATATGTCCATGCCACTCTCTCACTTTGTCACAGCTTACCCTTCTCCCTCCCCATATCCTCAAGTCCATTCTCTAGTAGGTCTGTGTCTTTATTCCCGTCTTACCCCTAGGTTCTTCATGACCTTTTTTCTTTTTCCTTAGATTCCATATATATGTGTTAGCATACGGTATTTGTTTTTCTCTTTCTGACTTACTTCACTCTGTATGACAGACTCTACGTCCATCCACCTCACTACAAATATCTCAATTTCATTTCTTTTTATGGCTGAGTAATATTCCATTGTATATATGTGCCACATCTTCTCTATCCATTCATCCGATGATGGACACTAAGGTTGCTTCCATGTCCTGGCTATTGGAAATAGAGCTGCAATGAACATTTTGGTACATGACTCTTTCTGAATTTTGGTTTTCTCAGGGTATATGCCCAGTAGTGGGATTGCTGGGTCGTATGGTAGTTCTATTTTTAGTTTTTTAAGCAACCTCCATCCTGTTCTCCATAGTGGCTCCATAGTATCAATTTACATTACCACCAACAGTTCTAGAGTGTTCCCTTTTCTCCACACCCTCTCCAGCATTTATTGTTTCTCGATTTTTTTGATGATGGCCATTGTGACCGGTGTGAGATAATATCTCATTGGAGTTTTGATTTGCATTTCTCTAATGATTAATGAAATTGAGCATCTTTCATGTGTTTGTTGGCAATCTGTATACCTTCTGTGGAGAAATGTCTATTTAGGTCTTCTGCCCATTTTTGGATTGGGTTGTTTGTTCTTTTGTTCTTGAGCTGCATGAGCTGCTTGTAAACCTTGGAGATTAATCCTTTGCCAGTTGCTTCAATTGCAAATATTTTCTCCCATTCTGAGGGTTGTCTTTTGGTCTTGTTTATGGTTTCCTTTGCTGTGCAAAAGCTTTTAAGGTTCTTTAGGTCCCACTGGTTTATTTTGTTTTTATTTCCATTTTTCTAGGAGGTGGGTCAAAAAGGATCTTGCTGTAATTTATGTTATAGAGTGTTCTCCTTACGTTTTCCTCTAAGAGTTTGATAGTGTCTGGCCTTACATTTAGGTCTTTAATCCATTTGGAGTTTATTTTTGTGTATGGTGTTAGGGAGTGTTCTAATTTCATACTTTTACAGGTACCTGTCCAATCTTCCCAGCACCACTTATTGAAGAGGCTGTCTTTTCTAGACTGTATATGCTTGCCTCCTTTATCAAAGATAAGGTGACCATATGTGTGTGGGTTTATCTTTGGGCTTTCTATCCTGTTCCATTGATCTATGTTTCTGTTCTTGTGCCAGTGCCATACTGTCTTGATTACTGTAGCTTTGTAGTATACTCTGAAGTCAGGGAGCCTGATTCCTCCAGCTCCATTTTTCGTTCTCAGGATTGCTTTGGCTATTCGGAGTCTTTTGTGTTTCCATACAAATTGTGAAATTTTTTGTTCTAGTTCTCTGAAAAATGCCAGTGGTAGTTTGATAGGGATTGCATTGAATCTGTAGATTGCTTTGGGTAGTAGAGTCATTTTCACAATGTTGATTCTTCCAATCCAAGAACATGGTATATCTCTCCATCTATTTGTATCATCTTTAATTTCTTTCATCAGTGTCTTATAATTTTCTGCATACAGGTCTTCTGTCTCCTTAGGTAGGTTTATTCCTAGATATTTTATTCTTTCTGTTGCAGTGGTAAATGGGAGTGTTTTCTTAAATTCACTTTCAGATTTTTCATCTTTAGTGTATAGGAATGCCAGAGATTTCTGTGCATTGATTTTGTATCCTGCTACTTTACCAAAGTCATTGATTAGCTCTAGTAGTTTTCTGGTAGCATCTTTAGAATTCTCTGTGTAGAGTATCATGTCATCTGCAAACAGTGACAGCTTTACTTCTTCTTTTCCGCTTTGGATTCCGTTTATTTCTTTTTCTTCTCTGAGTGCTGTGGCTAAAACTTCCAAAAGTATGTGGAATAATAGACGTGAGAGTGGGAAACCTTGTCTTGTTCCTGATCTTAGTGGAAATGTTTTCATTTTTCACAATTGAGGATGATGTTGAGTGTGGGTTTGTCATATATGGCCTTTATTATGTTGAGGAAAGTTCCCTCTAGGCCTACTTTCTATAGGGTTTTTATCATAAATGGGTGTTGAATTTTGTCAAAAGCTTTCTCTGCATCTATTGAGATGATCATATGGTTTTTCTCCTTCAATTTGTTAATATGGTGTATCACGTTGACTGATTGGCGTATATTGAAGAATCCTTGCATTCCTGGAATAAACGCCACTTGATCATGGTGTATGATCCTTTTAACGTGCTGTTGGATTCTGTTTGCTAGTATTTTGTTGAGGATTTTTGCATCTCTGTTCATCAGTGATATTGGCCTGTAGTTTGCTTTCTTTGTGATATCTTTGTCTGGTTTTGGTATCAGGATGGTGTTGGCCCCGAAGAATGAGTTTGGGAGTGTTCCTCCCTCTGCTATGTTTTGGAAGAGTCTGAGAAGGATAGGTGTTAGCTCTTCTCTAAATGTTTGATAGAATTCACCTGTGAAGCCATCTGTTCCTGGGGTTTTGTTTGTGTGAAGATTTTAAATCACAGCCTCAATTTCAGTGCTTGTGACTGGTCTGTTCATATTTTCTCTTTCTTCCTGGTTCAGTCCCGGCAGGTTGTGCATTTCTAAGAATCTGTCCATTTCTTCCAGGTTGTCCATTTTATTGGCATGCAGTTGCTTGTAGTAATCTCTCATGATCGTTTGTATTTCTGCAGTGTCCGTGGTTACTTCTCCTTTTTCATTTCTAATTCTATTGATTTGAGTCTTCTCGCATTTTTTCTTGAGGAGTCTGGTTAATGGTTTATCAATTTTGTTTATCTTCTCAAAGAACCAGCTTTTCGTTTTATTGATCTTTGCTATCGTTTCCTTCATTTCTTTTTCATTTAGTTCTGATCTGATCTTTATGATTTCTTTCCTTCTGCTAACTTTGGGGTTTTTTTGTTCTTCTTTCTCTAATTGCTTTAGGTGCAAGGTTAGGTTGTTTATTTGAGATGTTTCCTGTTTCTTGAGGTAGGCTTGTAGTGTTATAAACTTCCCTCTTTGAACTGCTTTTGCTGCATCCCATAGGTTTTGGGTTATCGTGTCTCCATTTTCATTTGTTTCTAGGTAGTTTTTGATTTCCCTTTTGATTTCTTCAGTGATCACTTCGTTATTAAGTAGTGTATTGTTTAGCCTCCATGGGTTTGTATTTTTTACAGATCTTTTCCTGTAATTGATATCTAGTCTCATAGTGTTGTGGTCGGAAAAGATACTTGATATGATTTCAATTTTCTTAGATTTACCAAGGCTTGATTTGTGACCCAAGATATGATCTATCCTGGAGAATGTTCCATGAACACTTGAGAAAAATGTGTATTCTGTTGTTTTGGGTGGAATGTCCTACAGATATCAATTAAGTCCATCTTGTTTAATGTATCATTTAAAGCTTGTGTTTCCTTATTTATTTTCATTTTGGATGATCTGTCCATTGGCGAAAGTGGGCTGTTAAAGTCCCCTCCTATGACTGTGTTCCTGTCAATTTCCCCTTTTATGGCTGTTAGAATTTGCCTTATGTATTGATGTGCTCCTATGTTGGGTGCATAAATATTTACAATTGCTATATCTTCTTCTTGAATAGATCCCTTGATCATTATGTCGTGTCCTTCTTTGTCTCTTGTAATAGTCTTTATTTTAAAGTCTATTTTGTCTCATATGAGAATTGCTACTCCAGCTTTCTTTTGCTTTCCATTTGTTTGGAATATCTTTTTCCATCCCCTCACTTTCAGTCTGTATGTTTCCCTAGGTCTGAAGTGGGTCTCTTGTAGACAGCATATATACAGGTCTTGTTTTTGTATCCATTCAGCCAGTCTATGTCTTTGGTGGGAGCATTGAATTCCCTTATGTTTAAGATAGTTATCAATATGTGTGTTCCCATTACCATTTTCTTAATTCTTTTTGGTTTGTTACTGTAGGTCTTTTCCTTTTGTTGTGTTTCCCGCCTAGAGAAGTTCCTTTACTATTTGTTGTAAAGCTGGTTTGGTGGTACTGAATTCTCTTAGCTTTTGCTTCTGTGTAAATGATCTGATTTCTCCATTGAATCTGAATGAATCCTTGTTGAGTAGAGTAATCTTGCTTGTAGGTTTTTCTCTTTCATCCCTTTAAATATGTCCTTCCACGCCCTTCCAGCTTGCCGAGTTTCTGCTTAAAGATCAGCTGTTAACCTTATGGGGATTCCCTTGTATGGTATTTCTTGCTTTTCCCTTGCTGCTTTTAATATTTTTTCTTTGTATTTAATTGTTGTAATCTGATTAATATATGTCTTGGCGTGTTTCTCCTTGAATTTATCCTCTTTGGGACTCTGTGCTTCCTGGACTTGATTGACTGTTTCCTTTCACATATTACGGAAGTTGTCAATTATAATCTCTTCAAATATTTTCTCAGTCCCTTTTTTTTCCTCTTCTTCTTCTGCAACCCTTATAATTTGAATGCTGGTGTATTTAATGTTGTCTCAGAGGTCTCTGAGCCTGTCCTCAATTCTTTTCATTCTTTCTTCTTTATTCTGCTCTGTGGTAGATATTTCCACTGTTTTATCTTCCAGGTCTCTTTTTTTTTTTCAGATGAACTGATTACTTTATTGGCCAGGAACAAATTGCCCAGGTTTATCACTCCACAAAGAGTAGAAAAGTCATTAGCGATGGATCTTGTCTCACAGCCCCAACTCTACTTTTGAGAAAAATTTTATAAAACTAATAAATTTGTGCTTAAACATTTGTTATAGTAATATTACTGTGAACCCTAATACTGCTTTGTGGTCATCTTTCCAAGAAAAACATGACTGGACTAGAAAAATGAAAGTGTGTATACATATATATATATATATATATATAATTATGTTATTTTTTAACATCTTTATTGGAGTATAAGTGCTTTACAATGGTGTGTTTGTTAGTTTCTGCTTTATAACAAAGTGAATTAGTTATACATATACATATGTTCCCATATCTCTTCCTCTTGGATCTCCTTCCCTCCCACCCTCCCTATCCCACCCCTATTGGTGGTCACAAAGCACCGAGCTGATGTCCCTCTGCTATGCAGTTGCTTGCCACTAGCTATCTCTTTTACATTTGGTAGTGTATATATGTCCATGCCACTCTCTCACTTTGTCACAGCTTACCCTTCTCCCTCCCCATATCCTCAAGTCCATTCTCTAGTAGGTCTGTGTCTTTATTCCCGTCTTACCCCTAGGTTCTTCATGACCTTTTTTCTTTTTCCTTAGATTCCATATATATGTGTTAGCATACGGTATTTGTTTTTCTCTTTCTGACTTACTTCACTCTGTATGACAGACTCTACGTCCATCCACCTCACTACAAATATCTCAATTTCATTTCTTTTTATGGCTGAGTAATATTCCATTGTATATATGTGCCACATCTTCTCTATCCATTCATCCGATGATGGACACTAAGGTTGCTTCCATGTCCTGGCTATTGGAAATAGAGCTGCAATGAACATTTTGGTACATGACTCTTTCTGAATTTTGGTTTTCTCAGGGTATATGCCCAGTAGTGGGATTGCTGGGTCGTATGGTAGTTCTATTTTTAGTTTTTTAAGCAACCTCCATCCTGTTCTCCATAGTGGCTCCATAGTATCAATTTACATTACCACCAACAGTTCTAGAGTGTTCCCTTTTCTCCACACCCTCTCCAGCATTTATTGTTTCTCGATTTTTTTGATGATGGCCATTGTGACCGGTGTGAGATAATATCTCATTGGAGTTTTGATTTGCATTTCTCTAATGATTAATGAAATTGAGCATCTTTCATGTGTTTGTTGGCAATCTGTATACCTTCTGTGGAGAAATGTCTATTTAGGTCTTCTGCCCATTTTTGGATTGGGTTGTTTGTTCTTTTGTTCTTGAGCTGCATGAGCTGCTTGTAAACCTTGGAGATTAATCCTTTGCCAGTTGCTTCAATTGCAAATATTTTCTCCCATTCTGAGGGTTGTCTTTTGGTCTTGTTTATGGTTTCCTTTGCTGTGCAAAAGCTTTTAAGGTTCTTTAGGTCCCACTGGTTTATTTTGTTTTTATTTCCATTTTTCTAGGAGGTGGGTCAAAAAGGATCTTGCTGTAATTTATGTTATAGAGTGTTCTCCTTACGTTTTCCTCTAAGAGTTTGATAGTGTCTGGCCTTACATTTAGGTCTTTAATCCATTTGGAGTTTATTTTTGTGTATGGTGTTAGGGAGTGTTCTAATTTCATACTTTTACAGGTACCTGTCCAATCTTCCCAGCACCACTTATTGAAGAGGCTGTCTTTTCTAGACTGTATATGCTTGCCTCCTTTATCAAAGATAAGGTGACCATATGTGTGTGGGTTTATCTTTGGGCTTTCTATCCTGTTCCATTGATCTATGTTTCTGTTCTTGTGCCAGTGCCATACTGTCTTGATTACTGTAGCTTTGTAGTATACTCTGAAGTCAGGGAGCCTGATTCCTCCAGCTCCATTTTTCGTTCTCAGGATTGCTTTGGCTATTCGGAGTCTTTTGTGTTTCCATACAAATTGTGAAATTTTTTGTTCTAGTTCTCTGAAAAATGCCAGTGGTAGTTTGATAGGGATTGCATTGAATCTGTAGATTGCTTTGGGTAGTAGAGTCATTTTCACAATGTTGATTCTTCCAATCCAAGAACATGGTATATCTCTCCATCTATTTGTATCATCTTTAATTTCTTTCATCAGTGTCTTATAATTTTCTGCATACAGGTCTTCTGTCTCCTTAGGTAGGTTTATTCCTAGATATTTTATTCTTTCTGTTGCAGTGGTAAATGGGAGTGTTTTCTTAAATTCACTTTCAGATTTTTCATCTTTAGTGTATAGGAATGCCAGAGATTTCTGTGCATTGATTTTGTATCCTGCTACTTTACCAAAGTCATTGATTAGCTCTAGTAGTTTTCTGGTAGCATCTTTAGAATTCTCTGTGTAGAGTATCATGTCATCTGCAAACAGTGACAGCTTTACTTCTTCTTTTCCGCTTTGGATTCCGTTTATTTCTTTTTCTTCTCTGAGTGCTGTGGCTAAAACTTCCAAAAGTATGTGGAATAATAGACGTGAGAGTGGGAAACCTTGTCTTGTTCCTGATCTTAGTGGAAATGTTTTCATTTTTCACAATTGAGGATGATGTTGAGTGTGGGTTTGTCATATATGGCCTTTATTATGTTGAGGAAAGTTCCCTCTAGGCCTACTTTCTGTAGGGTTTTTATCATAAATGGGTGTTGAATTTTGTCAAAAGCTTTCTCTGCATCTATTGAGATGATCATAGGGATTTTCTCCTTGAATTTGTTAATATGGTGTATCATGTTGACTGATTGGCATATATTGAAGAATCCTTGCATTCCTGGAATAAACCCCACTTGATCATGGTGTATGATGCTTTTAACGTGCTGTTGGATTCTGTTTGCTAGTATTTTATTGAGGATTTTTGCATCTCTGTTCATCAGTGATATTAGCCTGTAGTTTGCTTTCTTTGTGATATCTTTGTCTGGTTTTGGTATCAGGATGGTGTTGGCCCCGAAGAATGAGTTTGGGAGTGTTCCTCCCTCTGCTATTTTTTGGAAGAGTTTGAGAAGGATAGGTGTTAGCTCTTCTCTAAATGTTTGATAGAATTCACCTGTGAAGCCATCTGTTCCTGCGGTTTTGTTTGTGTGAAGATTTTTAATCACAGCCTCAATTTCAGTGCTTGTGACTGGTCTGTTCATATTTTCTCTTTCTTCCTGGTTCAGTCTTGGCAGGTTGTGCATTTCTAAGAATCTGTCCATTTCTTCCAGGTTGTCCATTTTATTGGCATGCAGTTGCTTGTAGTAATCTCTCATGATCGTTTGTATTTCTGCAGTGTCCGTGGTTACTTCTCCTTTTTCATTTCTAATTCTATTGATTTGAGTCTTCTCGCATTTTTTCTTGAGGAGTCTGGTTAATGGTTTATCAATTTTGTTTATCTTCTCAAAGAACCAGCTTTTCGTTTTATTGATCTTTGCTATCGTTTCCTTCATTTCTTTTTCATTTAGTTCTGATCTGATCTTTATGATTTCTTTCCTTCTGCTAACTTTGGGGTTTTTTTGTTCTTCTTTTTCTAATTGCTTTAGGTGCAAGGTTAGGTTGTTTATTTGAGATGTTTCCTGTTTCTTGAGGTAGGCTTATAGTGTTATAAACTTCCCTCTTTGAACTGCTTTTGCTGCATCCCATAGGTTTTGGGTTATCGTGTCTCCATTTTCATTTCTTTCTAGGTAGTTTTTGATTTCCCTTTTGATCTCTTCAGTGATCACTTCTTTATTAAGTAGAGTATTGTTTAGCCTCCACGGGTTTGTATTTTTTACATATCTTTTCCTGTAATTGATATCTAGTCTCATAGTGTTGTGGTCGGAAAAGGTACTTGATATGATTTCAATTTTCTTAGATTTACCAAGGCTTGATTTGTGACCCAAGATATGATCTATCCTGGAGAATGTTCCATGAGCACTTGAGAACAATGTGTATTCTGTTGTTTTGGGTGGAATGTCCTACAGATATCAATTAAGTCCATCTTGTTTAATGAATCATTTAAAGCTTGTGTTTCCTTATTTATTTTCATTTTGGATGATCTGTCCGTTGGCGAAAGTGGGCTGTTAAAGTCCCCTACTATGACTGTGTTCCTGTCAATTTCCCCTTTTATGGCTGTTAAAATTTGCCTTATGTATTGATGTGCTCCTATGTTGGGTGCAGAAATATTTACAATTGCTATATCTTCTTCTTGGATAGATCCCTTCATCATTATGTCATGTCCTTCTTTGCCTCTTGTAATAGTCTTTATTTTAAAGTCTATTTTGTCTGATATGAGAATTGCTACTCCAGCTTTCTTTTGCTTTCCATTTGTTTGGAATATCTTTTTCCATCCCCTCACTTTCAGTCTGTATGTTTCCCTAGGTCTGAAGTGGGTCTCTTGTAGACAGCATATATACAGGTCTTGTTTTTGTATCCATTCAGCCAGTCTATGTCTTTGGTGGGAGCATTGAATTCCCTTATGTTTAAGATAGTTATCAATATGTGTGTTCCCATTACCATTTTCTTAATTGTTTTTGGTTTGTAACTCTAGGTGTTTTCCTTTTGTTGTGTTTCCCGCCTAGAGAAGTTCCTTTACTATTTGTTGTAAAGCTGGTTTGGTGGTACTGAATTCTCTTAGCTTTTGCTTCTGTGTAAATGATCTGATTTCTCCATTGAATCTGAATGAATCCTTGTTGAGTAGAGTAATCTTGCTTGTAGGTTTTTCTCTTTCATCCCTTTAAATATGTCCTTCCACGCCCTTCCAGCTTGCCGAGTTTCTGCTGAAAGATCAGCTGTTAACCTTATGGGGATTCCCTTGTATGGTATTTCTTGCTTTTCCCTTGCTGCTTTTAATATTTTTTCTTTGTATTTAATTGTTGTAATCTGATTAATATATGTCTTGGCGTGTTTCTCCTTGGATTTATCCTCTTTGGGACTCTGTGCTTCCTGGACTTGATTGACTGTTTCCTTTCACATATTACGGAAGTTGTCAATTATAATCTCTTCAAATATTTTCTCAGTCCCTTTTTTTTCCTCTTCTTCTTCTGCAACCCTTATAATTTGAATGCTGGTGTATTTAATGTTGTCTCAGAGGTCTCTGAGCCTGTCCTCAATTCTTTTCATTCTTTCTTCTTTATTCTGCTCTGTGGTAGTGATTTCCACTGTTTTATCTTCCAGGTCTCTTTTTTTTTTCAGATGAACTGATTACTTTATTGGCCAGGAACACATTGTCCAGGTTTATCACTCCACAAAGAGTAGAAAAGTCATTAGCGATGGACCTTGTCTCACAGCCCCAACTCTACTTTTGAGAAAAATTATATAGAAATAATAAATTTGTGCTTAAACTTTTGTTATAGTAATATTACTGTGAACCCTAATACTGCTTTGTGGTCATCTTTCCAAGAAAAACATGACTGGACTAGAAAAATGAAAGTGTATATATATATATATATATATATATATATATTTATATATTATTATGTTACTTTTTTAACATGTTTATTGGAGTATAAGTGCTTTACAATGGTGTGTTTGTTAGTTTCTGCTTTATAACAAAGTGAATCAGTTATACATATACATATGTTCCAATATCTCTTCCTCTTGGATCTCCTTCCCTCCCACCCTCCCTATCCCACCCCTCTAGGTGGTCACAAAGCACCGACCTGATGTCCCTCTGCTATGCGGTTGCTTGCCACTAGCTATCTCTTTTACATTTGGTAGTGTATATATGTCCATGCCACTCTCTCACTTTGTCACAGCTTACCCTTCTCCCTCCCCATATCCTCAAGTCCATTCTCTAGTAGGTCTGTGTCTTTATTCCCGTCTTACCCCTAGGTTCTTCATGACCTTTTTTCTTTTTCCTTCGATTCCATATATATGTGTTAGCATACGGTATTTGTTTTTCTCTTTCTGACTTACTTCACTCTGTATGACAGACTCTACGTCCATCCACCTCACTACAAATATCTCAATTTCGTTTCTTTTTATGGCTGAGTAATATTCCATTGTATATATGTGCCACATCTTCTCTATCCATTCATCCGTTGATGGACATTTAGGTTGCTTCCATGTCCTGGCTAATGGAAATTGAGCTGCAATGAACATTTTTGTACATGACTCTTTCTGAATTATGGTTTTCTCAGGGTATATGCCCAGTAGTGGGATTGCTGGGTCGTATGGTAGTTCTATTTTTAGTTTTTTAGCAACCTCCATACTGTTCTCCATAGTGGCTCCATAGTATCAATTTACATTACCACCAACAGTTCTAGAGTGTTCCCTTTTCTCCACATCCTCTCCAGCATTTATTGTTTCTCGATTTTTTGATGATGGCCATTGTGACCGGTGTGAGATGATATCTCATTGGAGTTTTGATTTGCATTTCTCTAATGATTAATGAAATTGAGCATTCTTTCAAGTGTTTGTTGGCAATCTGTATACCTTCTGTGGAGAAATGTCTATTTAGGTCTTCTGCCCATTTTTGGATTGGGTTGTTTGTTCTTTTGTTCTTGAGCTGCATGAGCTGCTTGTAAACCTTGGAGATTAATCCTTTGTCAGTTGCTTCAATTGTAAATATTTTCTCCCGTTCTGAGGGTTGTCTTTTGGTCTTGTTTATGGTTTCCTTTGCTGTGCAAAAGCTTTTAAGGTTGTTTAGGTCGCAATGGTTTATTTTTGTTTTTATTTCCATTTTTCTAGGAGGTGGGTCAAAAAGGATCTTGCTGTAATTTATGTTATAGAGTGTTCTCCCTAGGTTTTCCTCTAAGAGTTTGATAGTGTCTGGCCTTATATTTAGGTCTTTAATCCATTTGGAGTTTATTTTTGTGTATGGTGATAGGGAGTGTTCTAATTTCATACTTTTACAGGTACCTGTCCAACTTTCCCAGCACCACTTATTGAAGAGGCTGTCTTTTCTAGACTGTATATGCTTGCCTCCTTTATCAAAGATAAGGTGACCATGTGTGCGTGGGTTTATCTCTGGGTTTTCTATCCTGTTCCATTGATCTATGTTTCTGTTCTTGTGCCAGTGCCATACTGTCTTGATTACTGTAGCTTTGTAGTATACTCTGAAGTCAGGGAGCCTGATTCCTCCAGCTCCATTTTTCGTTCTCAGGATTGCTTTGGCTATTCGGAGTCTTTTGTGTTTCCATACAAATTGTGAAATTTTTTGTTCTAGTTCTCTGAAAAATGCCAGTGGTAGTTTGATAGGGATTGCATTGAATCTGTAGATTGCTTTGGGTAGTAGAGTCATTTTCACAATGTTGATTCTTCCAATCCAAGAACATGGTATATCTCTCCATCTATTTGTATCATCTTTAATTTCTTTCATCAGTGTCTTATAATTTTCTGCATACAGGTCTTTTGTCTCCTTAGGTAGGTTTATTCCTAGATATTTTATTCTTTCTGTTGCAGTGGTAAATGGGAGTGTTTTCCTAAATTCACTTTCAGATTTTTCATCTTTAGTGTATAGGAATGCCAGAGATTTCTGTGCATTAATTTTGTATCCTTCTAATTTACCAAAGTCATTGATTAGCTCTAGTAGTTTTCTGGTAGCATCTTTAGGATCCTCTGTGTAGAGCATCATGTCATCTGCAAACAGTGACAGCTTTACTTCTTCTTTTCCGCTTTGGATTCCTTTTATTTCTTTTTCTTCTCTGAGTGCTGTGGTGAAAACTTCCAAAAGTATGTGGAATAATAGTCTTGAGAGTTGGCAACCTTGTCTTGTTCCTAATCTTAGTGGAAATGGTTTCAGTTTTTCACCATTGAGGACGATGTTGAGTGTGGGTTTGTCATATATGGCCTTTATTATGTTGAGGAAAGTTCCCTCTAGGCCTACTTTCTGCAGGGTTTTTATCATAAATGGGTGTTGAATTTTGTCAAAAGCTTTCTCTGCATCTATTGAGATGATCATATGGTTTTTCTCCTTCAATTTGTTAATATGGTGTATCACGTTGACTGATTGGCGTATATTGAAGAATCCTTGCATTCCTGGAATAAACGCCACTTGATCATGGTGTATGATCCTTTTAACGTGCTGTTGGATTCTGTTTGCTAGTATTTTGTTGAGGATTTTTGCATCTCTGTTCATCAGTGATATTGGCCTGTAGTTTGCTTTCTTTGTGATATCTTTGTCTGGTTTTGGTATCAGGATGGTGTTGGCCCCGAAGAATGAGTTTGGGAGTGTTCCTCCCTCTGCTATGTTTTGGAAGAGTCTGAGAAGGATAGGTGTTAGCTCTTCTCTAAATGTTTGATAGAATTCACCTGTGAAGCCATCTGTTCCTGTGGTTTTGTTTGTGTGAAGATTTTAAATCACAGCCTCAATTTCAGTGCTTGTGACTGGTCTGTTCATATTTTCTCTTTCTTCCTGGTTCAGTCCCGGCAGGTTGTGCATTTCTAAGAATCTGTCCATTTCTTCCAGGTTGTCCATTTTATTGGCATGCAGTTGCTTGTAGTAATCTCTCATGATCGTTTGTATTTCTGCAGTGTCCGTGGTTACTTCTCCTTTTTCATTTCTAATTCTATTGATTTGAGTGTTCTCGCATTTTTTCTTGAGGAGTCTGGTTAATGGTTTATCATTTTGTTTATCTTCTCAAAGAACCAGCTTTTCGTTTTATTGATCTTTGCTATCGTTTCCTTCATTTCTTTTTCATTTAGTTCTGATCTGATCTTTATGATTTCTTTCCTTCTGCTAACTTTGGGGTTTTTTGTTCTTCTTTCTCTAATTGCTTTAGGTGCAAGGTTAGGTTGTTTATTTGAGATGTTTCCTGTTTCTTGAGGTAGGCTTGTAGTGTTATAAACTTCCCTCTTTGAACTGCTTTTGCTGCATCCCATAGGTTTTGGGTTATCGTGTCTCCATTTTCATTTGTTTCTAGGTAGTTTTTGATTTCCCTTTTGATTTCTTCAGTGATCACTTCGTTATTAAGTAGTGTATTGTTTAGCCTCCATGGGTTTGTATTTTTTACAGATCTTTTCCTGTAATTGATATCTAGTCTCATAGTGTTGTGGTCAGAAAAGATACTTGATATGATTTCAATTTTCTTAGATTTACCAAGGCTTGATTTGTGACCCAAGATATGATCTATCCTGGAGAATGTTCCATGAGCACTTGAGAACAATGTGTATTCTGTTGTTTTGGGTGGAATGTCCTACAGATATCAATTAAGTCCATCTTGTTTAATGTATCATTTAAAGCTTGTGTTTCCTTATTTATTTTCATTTTGGATGATCTGTCCGTTGGTGAAAGTGGGCTGTTAAAGTCCCCTACTATGACTGTGTTCCTGTCAATTTCCCCTTTTATGGCTGTTAGAATTTGCCTTATGTATTGATGTGCTCCTATGTTGGGTGCATAAATATTTACAATTGCTATATCTTCTTCTTGGATAGATCCCTTGATCATTGTGTCGTGTCCTTCTTTGCCTCTTCTAATAGTCTTTATTTTAAAGTCTATTTTGTCTGATATGAGAATTGCTACTCCAGCTTTCTTTTGCTTTCCATTTGTTTGGAATATCTTTTTCCATCCCCTCAATTTCAGTCTGTATGTTTCCCTTGGTTTGAAGTGGGTCTCTTGTAGACAGCATATATACAGGTCTTGTTTTTGTATCCATTCAGCCAGTCTATGTCTTTGGTGGGAGCATTGAATTCCCTTATGTTTAAGATAGTTATCAATATGTGTGTTCCCATTACCATTTTCTTAATTGTTTTTGGTTTGTAACTGTAGGTGTTTTCCTTTTGTTGTGTTTCCCGCCTAGAGAAGTTCCTTTACTATTTGTTGTAAAGCTGGTTTGGTGGTATTGAATTCTCTTAGCTTTTGCTTCTGTGTAAATGATCTGATTTCTCCATTGAATCTGAATGAATCCTTGTTGAGTAGAGTAATCTTGCTTGTAGGTTTTTCTCTTTCATCCCTTTAAATATGTCCTTCCACGCCCTTCCAGCTTGCCGAGTTTCTGCTGAAAGATCAGCTGTTAACCTTATGGGGATTCCCTTGTATGGTATTTCTTGCTTTTCCCTTGCTGCTTTTAATATTTTTTCTTTGTATTTAATTGTTGTAATCTGATTAATATATGTCTTGGCGTGTTTCTCCTTGGATTTATCCTCTTTGGGACTCTGTGCTTCCTGGACTTGATTGACTATTTCCTTTCACATATTACGGAAGTTGTCAATTATAATCTCTTCAAATATTTTCTCAGTCCCTTTTTTTTCCTCTTCTTCTTCTGCAACCCTTATAATTTGAATGCTGGTGTATTTAATGTTGTCTCAGAGGTCTTTGAGCCTGTCCTCAATTCTTTTCATTCTTTCTTCTTTATTCTGCTCTGTGGTAGTGATTTCCACTGTTTTATCTTCCAGGTCTCTTTTTTTTTTCAGATGAACTGATTACTTTATTGGCCAGGAACAAATTGCCCAGGTTTATCACTCCACAAAGAGTAGAAAAGTCATTAGCGATGGACCTTGTCTCACAGCCCCAACTCTACTTTTGAGAAAAATTATATAGAAATAATACATTTGTGCTTAAACATTTGTTATTGTAATATTACTGTGAACCTTAATACTGCTTTGTGGTCATCTTTCCAAGAAAAACATGACTGGACTAGAAAAATAAAAGTGTATATATATATATATATATATATATATATATATATATATATTATTATGTTACTTTTTTAACATCTTTATTGGAGTATAAGTGCTTTACAATGGTGTGTTTGTTAGTTTCTGCTTTATAACAAAGTGAATCAGTTATACATATACATATGTTGCCATATCTCTTCCCTCTTGGATCTCCTTCCCTCCCACGATCCCTATCCCACCCCTCTAGGTGGTCACAAAGCACCGAGCTGATGTCCCTCTGCTATGCGGTTGCTTGCCACTAGCTATCTCTTTTACGTTTGGTTGTGTAAATATGTCCATGCCACTCTCTCATTTTGTCACAGCTTACCCTTCTCCCTCCCCATATCCTCAAGTCCATTCTTTAGTAGGTCTGTGTCTTTATTCCCGTCTTACCCCTAGGTTCTTCATGACCTTTTTTCTTTTTCCTTAGATTCCATATATATGTGTTAGCATACGGTATTTGTTTTTCTCTTTCTGACTTACTTCACTCTGTATGACAGACTCTACATCCATCCACCTCACTACAAATATCTCAATTTCGTTTCTTTTTATGGCTGAGTAATATTCCATTGTATATATGTGCCACATCTTCTCTATCCATTCATCCATTGATGGACACTTAGGTTGCTTCCATGTCCTGGATATCGGAAATAGAGCTGCAATGAACATTTTGGTACATGACTCTTTCTGAATTATGGTTTTCTCAGGGTATATGCCCAGTAGTGGGATTGCTGGGTCGTATGGTAGTTCTATTTTTAGTTTTTTAAGCAACCTCCATACTGTTCTCCATAGTGGCTCCATAGTATCAATTTACATTACCACCAACAGTTCAAGAGTGTTCCCTTTTCTCCACACCCTCTCCAGCATTTATTGTTTCTCGATTTTTTGATGATGGCCACTGTGACCGGTGTGAGATGATATCTCATTGGAGTTTTGATT
The DNA here is from genome assembly GCF_028564815.1 of Eubalaena glacialis. NCBI lineage: Eukaryota > Metazoa > Chordata > Mammalia > Artiodactyla > Balaenidae > Eubalaena > Eubalaena glacialis. The sequence continues at coordinate 68,587,356 of NC_083729.1, read as the reverse complement.
TGCATTTCTCTAATGATTAAGGAAATTGAGCATTCTTTCATGTGTTTGTTGGCAATCTGTATACCTTCTGTGGAGAAATGTCTATTTAGGTCTTCTGCCCATTTTTGGATTGGGTTGTTTGTTCTTTTGTTCTTGAGCTGCATGAGCTGCTTGTAAACCTTGGAGATTAATCCTTTGTCAGTTGCTTCAATTGCAAATATTTTCTCCCGTTCTGAGGGTTGTCTTTTGGTCTTGTTTATGGTTTCCTTTGCTGTGCAAAAGCTTTTAAGGTTCTTTAGGTCCCATTGGTTTATTTTTGTTTTTATTTCCATTTTTCTAGGAGGTGGGTCAAAAAGGATCTTGCTGTGATTTATGTTATAGAGTGTTCTCCCTAGGTTTTCCTCTAAGAGTTTGATAGTGTCTGGCCTTACATTTAGGTCTTTAATCCATTTGGAGTTTATTTTTGTGTATGGTGTTAGGGAGTGTTCTAATTTCATACTTTTACAGGTACCTGTCCAACTTTCCCAGCACCACTTATTGAAGAGGCTGTCTTTTCTAGACTGTATATGCTTGCCTCCTTTATCAAAGATAAGGTGACCATATGTGCGTGGGTTTATCTCTGGGCTTTCTATCCTGTTCCATTGATCTATGTTTCTGTTCTTGTGCCAGTGCCATACTGTCTTGATTACTGTAGCTTTGTAGTATACTCTGAAGTCAGGGAGCCTGATTCCTCCAGCTCCATCTTTCGTTCTCAGGATTGCTTTGGCTATTCGGAGTCTTTTGTGTTTCCATACAAATTGTGAAATTTTTTGTTCTAGTTCTCTGAAAAATGCCAGTGGTAGTTTGATAGGGATTGCATTGAATCTGTAGATTGCTTTGGGTAGTAGAGTCATTTTCACAATGTTGATTCTTCCAATCCAAGAACATGGTATATCTCTCCATCTATTTGTATCATCTTTAATTTCTTTCATCAGTGTCTTATAATTTTCTGCATACAGGTCTTTTGTCTCCTTAGGTAGGTTTATTCCTAGATATTATATTCTTTCTGTTGCAATGGTAAATGGGACTGTTTTCTTAAATTCACTTTCAGATTTTTCATCTTTAGTGTATAGGAATGCCAGAGATTTCTGTGCATTAATTTTGTATCCTGCTACTTTACCAAAGTCATTGATTAGCTCTAGTAGTTTTCTGGTGGCATCTTTAGAATCCTCTGTGTAGAGTATCATGTCATCTGCAAACAGTGACAGCTTTACTTCTTCTTTTCCGATTTGGATTCCTTTTATTTCTTTTTCTTCTCTGAGTGCTGTGGCGAAAACTTCCAAAAGTATGTGCAATAATAGTCGTGAGAGTGGGCAACCTTGTCTTGTTCCTGATCTTAGTGGAAATGGTTTCAGTTTTTCACCATTGAGGACGGTGTTGAGTGTGGGTTTGTCATATATGGCCTTTATTATGTTGAGGAAAGTTCCCTCTAGGCCTACTTTCTGCAGGGTTTTTATCATAAATGGGTGTTGAATTTTGTCAAAAGCTTTCTCTGCATCTATTGAGATGATCACATGGTTTTTCTCCTTCAATTTGTTAATATGGTGTATCACGTTGACTGATTGGCGTATATTGAAGAATCCTTGCATTCCTGGAATAAACGCCACTTGATCATGGTGTATGATCCTTTTAACGTGCTGTTGGATTCTGTTTGCTAGTATTTTGTTGAGGATTTTGCATCTCTGTTCATCAGTGATATTGGCCTGTAGTTTGCTTTCTTTGTGATATCTTTGTCTGGTTTTGGTATCAGGATGGTGTTGACCCCGAAGAATGAGTTTGGGAGTGTTCCTCCCTCTGCTATGTTTTGGAAGAGTCTGAGAAGGATAGGTGTTAGCTCTTCTCTAAATGTTTGATAGAATTCACCTGTGAAGCCATCTGTTCCTGTGGTTTTGTTTGTGTGAAGATTTTAAATCACAGCCTCAATTTCAGTGCTTGTGACTGGTCTGTTCATATTTTCTCTTTCTTCCTGGTTCAGTCCCGGCAGGTTGTGCATTTCTAAGAATCTGTCCATTTCTTCCAGGTTGTCCATTTTATTGGCATGCAGTTGCTTGTAGTAATCTCTCATGATCGTTTGTATTTCTGCAGTGTCCGTGGTTACTTCTCCTTTTTCATTTCTAATTCTATTGATTTGAGTCTTCTCGCATTTTTTCTTGAGGAGTCTGGTTAATGGTTTATCAATTTTGTTTATCTTCTCAAAGAACCAGCTTTTCGTTTTATTGATCTTTGCTATCGTTTCCTTCATTTCTTTTTCATTTAGTTCTGATCTGATCTTTATGATTTCTTTCCTTCTGCTAACTTTGGGGTTTTTTTGTTCTTCTTTCTCTAATTGCTTTAGGTGCAAGGTTAGGTTGTTTATTTGAGATGTTTCCTGTTTCTTGAGGTAGGCTTGTAGTGTTATAAACTTCCCTCTTTGAACTGCTTTTGCTGCATCCCATAGGTTTTGGGTTATCGTGTCTCCATTTTCATTTGTTTCTAGGTAGTTTTTGATTTCCCTTTTGATTTCTTCAGTGATCACTTCGTTATTAAGTAGTGTATTGTTTAGCCTCCATGGGTTTGTATTTTTTACAGATCTTTTCCTGTAATTGATATCTAGTCTCATAGTGTTGTGGTCGGAAAAGATACTTGATATGATTTCAATTTTCTTAGATTTACCAAGGCTTGATTTGTGACCCAAGATATGATCTATCCTGGAGAATGTTCCATGAGCACTTGAGAAAAATGTGTATTCTGTTGTTTTGGGTGGAATGTCCTACAGATATCAATTAAGTCCATCTTGTTTAATGAATCATTTAAAGCTTGTGTTTCCTTATTTATTTTCATTTTGGATGATCTGTCCATTGGCGAAAGTGGGCTGTTAAAGTCCCCTACTATGACTGTGTTCCTGTCAATTTCCCCTTTTATGGCTGTTAGAATTTGCCTTATGTATTGATGTGCTCCTATGTTGGGTGCATAAATATTTACAATTGCTATATCTTCTTCTTGGATAAATCCCTTGATCATTATGTCGTGTCCTTCTTTGCCTCTTGTAATAGTCTTTATTTTAAAGTCCATTTTGTCTGATATGAGAATTGCTACTCCAGCTTTCTTTTGCTCTCCATTTGTTTGGAATATCTTTTTCCATCCCCTCACTTTCAGTCTGTATGTTTCCCTAGGTCTGAAGTGGGTCTCTTGTAGACAGCATATATACAGGTCTTGTTTTTGTATCCATTCAGCCAGTCTATGTCTTTGGTGGGAGCATTGAATTCCCTTATGTTTAAGATAGTTATCAATATGTGTGTTCCCATTACCATTTTCTTAATTGTTTTTGGTTTGTAACTGTAGGTGTTTTCCTTTTGTTGTGTTTCCCACCTAGAGAAGTTCCTTTACTATTTGTTGTAAAGCTGGTTTGGTGGTATTGAATTCTCTTAGCTTTTGCTTCTGTGTAAATGATCTGATTTCTCCATTGAATCTGAATGAATCCTTGTTGAGTAGAGTAATCTTGCTTGTAGGTTTTTCTCTTTCATCCCTTTAAATATGTCCTTCCACGCCCTTCCAGCTTGCCGAGTTTCTGCTGAAAGATCAGCTGTTAACCTTATGGGGATTCCCTTGTATGGTATTTCTTGCTTTTCCCTTGCTGCTTTTAATATTTTTTCTTTGTATTTAATTGTTGTAATCTGATTAATATATGTCTTGGCGTGTTTCTCCTTGGATTTATCCTCTTTGGGACTCTGTGCTTCCTGGACTTGATTGACTGTTTCCTTTCACATATTACGGAAGTTGTCAATTATAATCTCTTCAAATATTTTCTCAGTCCCTTTTTTTTCCTCTTCTTCTTCTGCAACCCTTATAATTTGAATGCTGGTGTATTTAATGTTCTCTCAGAGGTCTCTGAGCCTGTCCTCAATTCTTTTCATTCTTTCTTCTTTATTCTGCTCTGTGGTAGTGATTTCCACTGTTTTATCTTCCAGGTCTCCTTTTTTTTTCAGATGAACTGATTACTTTATTGGCCAGGAACAAATTGCCCAGTTTTATCACTCCACAAAGAGTAGAAAAGTCATTAGCGATGGACCTTGTCTCACAGCCCCAACTCTACTTTTGAGAAAAATTATATAGAAATAATAAATTAGTGCTTAAACATTTGTTATAGTAAGATTATTGTGAACCATAATACTGCTTTGTGGTCATCTTTCCAAGAAAAACATGACTGGACTAGAAAAATGAAAGTGTATATATATATATATATATATATACATATATATATTTATATATATATATTTATATATATATATTATTATGTTACTTTTTTAACATCTTTATTGGAGTATAAGTGCTTTACAATGGTGTGTTTGTTAGTTTCTGCTTTATAACAAAGTGAATGAGTTATACATATACATATGTTCCCATATCACTTCCCTCTTGGATCTCCTTCCGTCCTACCCTCCCTATGCCACCCCTCTAGGTGGTCACAAAGCACCGAGCTGATGTCCCTCTGCTATACGGTTGCTTGCCACTAGCTATCTCTTTTACGTTTGGTAGTGTATATATGTCCATGCCACTCTCTCACTTTGTCACAGCTTACCCTTCTCCCTCCCCATATCCTCAAGTCCATTCTCTAGTAGGTCTGTGTCTTTATTCCCGTCTTACCCCTAGGTTCTTCATGACCTTTTTTCTTTTTCCTTCGATTCCATATATATGTGTTAGCATACGGTATTTGTTTTTCTCTTTCTGACTTACTTCACTCTGTATGACAGACTCTACGTCCATCCACCTCACTACAAATATCTCAATTTCGTTTCTTTTTATGGCTGAGTAATATTCCATTGTATATATGTGCCACATCTTCTCTATCCATTCATCCGATGATGGACACTTAGGTTGCTTCCATGTCCTGGCTATTGGAAATAGAGCTGCAATGAACATTTTGGTACATGACTCTTTCTGAATTATGGTTTTCTCAGGGTATATGCCCAGTAGTGGGATTGCTGGGTCGTATGGTAGTTCTATTTTTAGTTTCTTAAGCAACCTCCATACTGTTCTCCATAGTGGCTCCATAGTATCAATTTACATTACCACCAACAGTTCAAGAGTGTTCCCTTTTCTCCACACCCTCTCCAGCATTTATTGTTTCTCGATTTTTTGATGATGGCCATTGTGACCGGTGTGAGATGATATCTCATTGGAGTTTTGATTTGCATTTCTCTAATGATTAATGAAATTGAGCATTCTTTCATGTGTTTGTTGGTAATCTGTATACCTTCTGTGGAGAAATGTCTATTTAGGTCTTCTGCCCATTTTTGGATTGGGTTGTTTGTTCTTTTGTTCTTGAGCTGCATGAGCTGCTTGTAAACCTTGGAGATTAATCCTTTGTCAGTTGCTTCAATTGCAAATATTTTCTCCCATTCTGAGGGTTGTCTTTTGGTCTTGTTTATGGTTTCCTTTGCTGTGCAAAAGCTTTTAAGGTTCTTTAGGTCCCATTGGTTTATTTTTGTTTTTATTTCCATTTTTCTAGGAGGTGGGTCAAAAAGGATCTTGCTGTGATTTATGTTATAGAGTGTTCTCCTTACGTTTTCCTCTAAGAGTTTGATAGTGTCTGGCCTTACATTTAGGTCTTTAATCCATTTGGAGTTTATTTTTGTGTATGGTGTTAGGGAGTGTTCTAATTTCATACTTTTACAGGTACCTGTCCAATTTTCCCAGCACCACTTATTGAAGAGGCTGTCTTTTCTAATCTGTATATGCTTGCCTCCTTTATCAAAGATAAGGTGACCATATGTGTGTGGGTTTATCTCTGGGCTTTCTATCCTGTTCCATTGATCTATGTTTCTGTTCTTGTGCCAGTGCCATACTGTCTTGATTACTGTAGCTTTGTAGTATACTCTGAAGTCAGGGAGCCTGATTCCTCCAGCTCCATCTTTCGTTCTCAGGATTGCTTTGGCTATTCGGAGTCTTTTGTGTTTCCATACAAGTTGTGAAATTTTTTGTTCTAGTTCTCTGAAAAATGCCAGTGGTAGTTTGATAGGGATTGCATTGAATCTGTAGATTGCTTTGGGTAGTAGAGTCATTTTCACAATGTTGATTCTTCCAATCCAAGAACATGGTATATCTCTCCATCTATTTGTATCATCTTTAATTTCTTTCATCAGTGTCTTATAATTTTCTGCATACAGGTTTTTTGTCTCCTTAGGTAGGTTTATTCCTAGATATTTTATTCTTTCTGTTGCAATGGTAAATGGGACTGTTTTCTTAAATTCACTTTCAGATTTTTCATCTTTAGTGTATAGGAATGCCAGAGATTTCTGTGCATTAATTTTGTATCCTGCTACTTTACCAAAGTCATTAATTAGCTGTAGTAGTTTTCTGGTAGCATCTTTAGGATTCTCTATGTAGAGTATCATGTCATCTGCAAACAGTGACAGCTTTACTTCTTCTTTTCCGATTTGGATTCCTTTTATTTCTTTTTCTTCTCTGAGTGCTGTGGCGAAAACTTCCAAAAGTATGTGGAATAATAGTCGTGAGAGTGGGCAACCTTGTCTTGTTCCTGATCTTAGTGGAAATGGTTTCAGTTTTTCACCATTGAGGACAATGTTGAGTGTGGGTTTGTCATATATGGCGTTTATTATGTTGAGGAAAGTTCCCTCTAGGCCCGCTTTCTGCAGGGCTTTTATCATAAATGGGTGTTGAATTTTGCCAAAAGTTTTCTCTGCATCTATTGAGATGATCATATGGTTTTTGTCCTTCAATTTGTTAATGTGGTGTATCACGTTGACTGATTGGCGTATATTGAAGAATCCTTGCATTCCTGGAATAAACCCCACTTGATCATGGTGTATGATCCTTTTAACGTGCTGTTGGATTCTGTTTACTAGTATTTTGTTGAGGATTTTTGCATCTCTGGTCATCAGTGATATTGGCCTGTAGTTTTCTTTCTTTGTGATATCTTTGTCTGGTTTTGGTATCAGGATGATGGTGGCCGTTAAGAATGAGTTTGGGAGTGTTCCTCCCTCTGCTATGTTTTTGAAGTGTTTGAGAAGGATAGGTGCTAGCTCTTCTCTAAATGCATGATAGAATTCACCTGTGAAGCCATCTGTTCCTGTGGTTTTGTTTGTGTGAAGATTTTTAATCCCAGCCTCAATTTCAGTGCTTGTGACTGGTCTGTTCATATTTTCTCTTTCTTCCTGGTTCAGTCGCGGCAGGTTGTGCATTTCTAAGAATCTGTCCATTTCTTCCAGGTTGTCCATTTTATTGGCATGCAGTTGCTTGTAGTAATCTCTCATGATCGTTTGTATTTCTGCAGTGTCCGTGGTTACTTCTCCTTTTTCATTTCTAATTCTATTGATTTGAGTCTTCTCCCATTTTTTCTTGAGGAGTCTGGTTAATGGATTATCAATTTTGTTTATCTTCTCAAAGAACCAGCTTTTCGTTTTATTGATCTTTGCTATCGTTTCCTTCATTTCTTTTTCATGTAGTTCTGATCTGATCTTTATGATTTCTTTCCTTCTGCTAACTTTGGGGTTTTTTTGTTCTTCTTTCTCTAATTGCTTTAGGTGCAAGGTTAGGTTGTTTATTTGAGATGTTTCCTGTTTCTTGAGGTAGGCTTTTAGTGTAATAAACTTCCCTCTTTGAACTGCTTTTGCTGCATCCCCTAGGTTTTGGGTCATCCTGTCTCCATTATCATTTGTTTCTAGGTAGTTTTTGATTTCCCTTTTGATTTCTTCAGTGATCACTTCGTTATTAAGTAGTGTATTGTTTACCTCCATGGGTTTGAATTTTTTACAGATATTTCCTGTAATTGATATCTAGTCTCATAGTGTTGTGGTCAGAAAAGATACTTGATATGATTTCAATTTTCTTAGATTTACCAAGGCTTGATTTGTGAGCCAAGATATGATCTATCCTGGAGAATGTTCCATGAGCACTTGAGAAATTGTGTATTCTGTTGTTTTGGGTGGAATGTCCTACAGATATCAATTAAGTCCATCTTGTTTAATGAATCATTTAAAGCTTGTGTTTCCTTATTTATTTTCATTTTGGATGATCTGTCCGTTGGCGAAAGTGGGCTGTTAAAGTCCCCTACTATGACTGTGTTCCTGTCAATTTCCCCTTTTATGGCTGTTAGAATTTGCCTTATGTATTGATGTGCTCCTATGTTGGGTGCAGAAATATTTACAATTGCTATATCTTCTTCTTGGATAGATCCCTTGATCATTAGGTCGTGTCCTTCTTTGCCTCTTGTAATAGTCTTTATTTTAAAGTCTATTTTGTCTGATATGAGAATTGCTACTCCAGCTTTCTTTTGCTTTCCATTTGTTTGGAATATCTTTTTCCATCCCCTCACTTTCAGTCTGTATGTTTCCCTAGGTCTGAAGTGGGTCTCTTGTAGACAGCATATATACAGGTCTTGTTTTTGTATCCATTCAGCCAGTCTATGTCTTTGGTGGGAGCATTGAATTCCCTTATGTTTAAGATAGTTATCAATATGTGTGTTCCCATTACCATTTTCTTAATTGTTTTTGGTTTGTAACTCTAGGTGTTTTCCTTTTGTTGTGTTTCCCGCCTAGAGAAGTTCCTTTACTATTTGTTGTAAAGCTGGTTTGGTGGTACTGAATTCTCTTAGCTTTTGCTTCTGTGTAAATGATCTGATTTCTCCATTGAATCTGAATGAATCCTTGTTGAGTAGAGTAATCTTGCTTGTAGGTTTTTCTCTTTCATCCCTTTAAATATGTCCTTCCACGCCCTTCCAGCTTGCCGAGTTTCTGCTGAAAGATCAGCTGTTAACCTTATGGGGATTCCCTTGTATGGTATTTCTTGCTTTTCCCTTGCTGCTTTTAATATTTTTTCTTTGTATTTAATTGTTGTAATCTGATTAATATATGTCTTGGCGTGTTTCTCCTTGGATTTATCCTCTTTGGGACTCTGTGCTTCCTGGACTTGATTGACTGTTTCCTTTCACATATTACGGAAGTTGTCAATTATAATCTCTTCAAATATTTTCTCAGTCCCTTTTTTTTCCTCTTCTTCTTCTGCAACCCTTATAATTTGAATGCTGGTGTATTTAATGTTGTCTCAGAGGTCTCTGAGCCTGTCCTCAATTCTTTTCATTCTTTCTTCTTTATTCTGCTCTGTGGTAGTGATTTCCACTGTTTTATCTTCCAGGTCTCTTTTTTTTTTCAGATGAACTGATTACTTTATTGGCCAGGAACACATTGTCCAGTTTTATCACTCCACAAAGAGTAGAAAAGTCATTAGCGATGGACCTTGTCTCACAGCCCCAACTCTACTTTTGAGAAAAATTATATAGAAATAATAAATTTGTGCTTAAACTTTTGTTATAGTAATATTACTGTGAACCCTAATACTGCTTTGTGGTCATCTTTCCAAGAAAAACATGACTGGACTAGAAAAATGAAAGTGTATATATATATATATATATATATATATATATTTATATATTATTATGTTACTTTTTTAACATCTTTATTGGAGTATAAGTGCTTTACAATGGTGTGTTTGTTAGTTTCTGCTTTATAACAAAGTGAATCAGTTATACATATACATATGTTGCCATATCTCTTCCCTCTTGGATCTCCTTCCCTCCCACGATCCCTATCCCACCCCTCTAGGTGGTCACAAAGCACCGAGCTGATGTCCCTCTGCTATGCGGTTGCTTGCCACTAGCTATCTCTTTTACGTTTGGTTGTGTAAATATGTCCATGCCACTCTCTCATTTTGTCACAGCTTACCCTTCTCCCTCCCCATATCCTCAAGTCCATTCTTTAGTAGGTCTGTGTCTTTATTCCCGTCTTACCCCTAGGTTCTTCATGACCTTTTTTCTTTTTCCTTAGATTCCATATATATGTGTTAGCATACGGTATTTGTTTTTCTCTTTCTGACTTACTTCACTCTGTATGACAGACTCTACATCCATCCACCTCACTACAAATATCTCAATTTCGTTTCTTTTTATGGCTGAGTAATATTCCATTGTATATATGTGCCACATCTTCTCTATCCATTCATCCATTGATGGACACTTAGGTTGCTTCCATGTCCTGGATATCGGAAATAGAGCTGCAATGAACATTTTGGTACATGACTCTTTCTGAATTATGGTTTTCTCAGGGTATATGCCCAGTAGTGGGATTGCTGGGTCGTATGGTAGTTCTATTTTTAGTTTTTTAAGCAACCTCCATACTGTTCTCCATAGTGGCTCCATAGTATCAATTTACATTACCACCAACAGTTCAAGAGTGTTCCCTTTTCTCCACACCCTCTCCAGCATTTATTGTTTCTCGATTTTTTGATGATGGCCACTGTGACCGGTGTGAGATGATATCTCATTGGAGTTTTGATTTGCATTTCTCTAATGATTAAGGAAATTGAGCATTCTTTCATGTGTTTGTTGGCAATCTGTATACCTTCTGTGGAGAAATGTCTATTTAGGTCTTCTGCCCATTTTTGGATTGGGTTGTTTGTTCTTTTGTTCTTGAGCTGCATGAGCTGCTTGTAAACCTTGGAGATTAATCCTTTGTCAGTTGCTTCAATTGCAAATATTTTCTCCCGTTCTGAGGGTTGTCTTTTGGTCTTGTTTATGGTTTCCTTTGCTGTGCAAAAGCTTTTAAGGTTCTTTAGGTCCCATTGGTTTATTTTTGTTTTTATTTCCATTTTTCTAGGAGGTGGGTCAAAAAGGATCTTGCTGTGATTTATGTTATAGAGTGTTCTCCCTAGGTTTTCCTCTAAGAGTTTGATAGTGTCTGGCCTTACATTTAGGTCTTTAATCCATTTGGAGTTTATTTTTGTGTATGGTGTTAGGGAGTGTTCTAATTTCATACTTTTACAGGTACCTGTCCAACTTTCCCAGCACCACTTATTGAAGAGGCTGTCTTTTCTAGACTGTATATGCTTGCCTCCTTTATCAAAGATAAGGTGACCATATGTGCGTGGGTTTATCTCTGGGCTTTCTATCCTGTTCCATTGATCTATGTTTCTGTTCTTGTGCCAGTGCCATACTGTCTTGATTACTGTAGCTTTGTAGTATACTCTGAAGTCAGGGAGCCTGATTCCTCCAGCTCCATCTTTCGTTCTCAGGATTGCTTTGGCTATTCGGAGTCTTTTGTGTTTCCATACAAATTGTGAAATTTTTTGTTCTAGTTCTCTGAAAAATGCCAGTGGTAGTTTGATAGGGATTGCATTGAATCTGTAGATTGCTTTGGGTAGTAGAGTCATTTTCACAATGTTGATTCTTCCAATCCAAGAACATGGTATATCTCTCCATCTATTTGTATCATCTTTAATTTCTTTCATCAGTGTCTTATAATTTTCTGCATACAGGTCTTTTGTCTCCTTAGGTAGGTTTATTCCTAGATATTATATTCTTTCTGTTGCAATGGTAAATGGGACTGTTTTCTTAAATTCACTTTCAGATTTTTCATCTTTAGTGTATAGGAATGCCAGAGATTTCTGTGCATTAATTTTGTATCCTGCTACTTTACCAAAGTCATTGATTAGCTCTAGTAGTTTTCTGGTGGCATCTTTAGAATCCTCTGTGTAGAGTATCATGTCATCTGCAAACAGTGACAGCTTTACTTCTTCTTTTCCGATTTGGATTCCTTTTATTTCTTTTTCTTCTCTGAGTGCTGTGGCGAAAACTTCCAAAAGTATGTGCAATAATAGTCGTGAGAGTGGGCAACCTTGTCTTGTTCCTGATCTTAGTGGAAATGGTTTCAGTTTTTCACCATTGAGGACGGTGTTGAGTGTGGGTTTGTCATATATGGCCTTTATTATGTTGAGGAAAGTTCCCTCTAGGCCTACTTTCTGCAGGGTTTTTATCATAAATGGGTGTTGAATTTTGTCAAAAGCTTTCTCTGCATCTATTGAGATGATCACATGGTTTTTCTCCTTCAATTTGTTAATATGGTGTATCACGTTGACTGATTGGCGTATATTGAAGAATCCTTGCATTCCTGGAATAAACGCCACTTGATCATGGTGTATGATCCTTTTAACGTGCTGTTGGATTCTGTTTGCTAGTATTTTGTTGAGGATTTTGCATCTCTGTTCATCAGTGATATTGGCCTGTAGTTTGCTTTCTTTGTGATATCTTTGTCTGGTTTTGGTATCAGGATGGTGTTGACCCCGAAGAATGAGTTTGGGAGTGTTCCTCCCTCTGCTATGTTTTGGAAGAGTCTGAGAAGGATAGGTGTTAGCTCTTCTCTAAATGTTTGATAGAATTCACCTGTGAAGCCATCTGTTCCTGTGGTTTTGTTTGTGTGAAGATTTTAAATCACAGCCTCAATTTCAGTGCTTGTGACTGGTCTGTTCATATTTTCTCTTTCTTCCTGGTTCAGTCCCGGCAGGTTGTGCATTTCTAAGAATCTGTCCATTTCTTCCAGGTTGTCCATTTTATTGGCATGCAGTTGCTTGTAGTAATCTCTCATGATCGTTTGTATTTCTGCAGTGTCCGTGGTTACTTCTCCTTTTTCATTTCTAATTCTATTGATTTGAGTCTTCTCGCATTTTTTCTTGAGGAGTCTGGTTAATGGTTTATCAATTTTGTTTATCTTCTCAAAGAACCAGCTTTTCGTTTTATTGATCTTTGCTATCGTTTCCTTCATTTCTTTTTCATTTAGTTCTGATCTGATCTTTATGATTTCTTTCCTTCTGCTAACTTTGGGGTTTTTTTGTTCTTCTTTCTCTAATTGCTTTAGGTGCAAGGTTAGGTTGTTTATTTGAGATGTTTCCTGTTTCTTGAGGTAGGCTTGTAGTGTTATAAACTTCCCTCTTTGAACTGCTTTTGCTGCATCCCATAGGTTTTGGGTTATCGTGTCTCCATTTTCATTTGTTTCTAGGTAGTTTTTGATTTCCCTTTTGATTTCTTCAGTGATCACTTCGTTATTAAGTAGTGTATTGTTTAGCCTCCATGGGTTTGTATTTTTTACAGATCTTTTCCTGTAATTGATATCTAGTCTCATAGTGTTGTGGTCGGAAAAGATACTTGATATGATTTCAATTTTCTTAGATTTACCAAGGCTTGATTTGTGACCCAAGATATGATCTATCCTGGAGAATGTTCCATGAGCACTTGAGAAAAATGTGTATTCTGTTGTTTTGGGTGGAATGTCCTACAGATATCAATTAAGTCCATCTTGTTTAATGAATCATTTAAAGCTTGTGTTTCCTTATTTATTTTCATTTTGGATGATCTGTCCATTGGCGAAAGTGGGCTGTTAAAGTCCCCTACTATGACTGTGTTCCTGTCAATTTCCCCTTTTATGGCTGTTAGAATTTGCCTTATGTATTGATGTGCTCCTATGTTGGGTGCATAAATATTTACAATTGCTATATCTTCTTCTTGGATAAATCCCTTGATCATTATGTCGTGTCCTTCTTTGCCTCTTGTAATAGTCTTTATTTTAAAGTCCATTTTGTCTGATATGAGAATTGCTACTCCAGCTTTCTTTTGCTCTCCATTTGTTTGGAATATCTTTTTCCATCCCCTCACTTTCAGTCTGTATGTTTCCCTAGGTCTGAAGTGGGTCTCTTGTAGACAGCATATATACAGGTCTTGTTTTTGTATCCATTCAGCCAGTCTATGTCTTTGGTGGGAGCATTGAATTCCCTTATGTTTAAGATAGTTATCAATATGTGTGTTCCCATTACCATTTTCTTAATTGTTTTTGGTTTGTAACTGTAGGTGTTTTCCTTTTGTTGTGTTTCCCACCTAGAGAAGTTCCTTTACTATTTGTTGTAAAGCTGGTTTGGTGGTATTGAATTCTCTTAGCTTTTGCTTCTGTGTAAATGATCTGATTTCTCCATTGAATCTGAATGAATCCTTGTTGAGTAGAGTAATCTTGCTTGTAGGTTTTTCTCTTTCATCCCTTTAAATATGTCCTTCCACGCCCTTCCAGCTTGCCGAGTTTCTGCTGAAAGATCAGCTGTTAACCTTATGGGGATTCCCTTGTATGGTATTTCTTGCTTTTCCCTTGCTGCTTTTAATATTTTTTCTTTGTATTTAATTGTTGTAATCTGATTAATATATGTCTTGGCGTGTTTCTCCTTGGATTTATCCTCTTTGGGACTCTGTGCTTCCTGGACTTGATTGACTGTTTCCTTTCACATATTACGGAAGTTGTCAATTATAATCTCTTCAAATATTTTCTCAGTCCCTTTTTTTTCCTCTTCTTCTTCTGCAACCCTTATAATTTGAATGCTGGTGTATTTAATGTTCTCTCAGAGGTCTCTGAGCCTGTCCTCAATTCTTTTCATTCTTTCTTCTTTATTCTGCTCTGTGGTAGTGATTTCCACTGTTTTATCTTCCAGGTCTCCTTTTTTTTTCAGATGAACTGATTACTTTATTGGCCAGGAACAAATTGCCCAGTTTTATCACTCCACAAAGAGTAGAAAAGTCATTAGCGATGGACCTTGTCTCACAGCCCCAACTCTACTTTTGAGAAAAATTATATAGAAATAATAAATTAGTGCTTAAACATTTGTTATAGTAAGATTATTGTGAACCATAATACTGCTTTGTGGTCATCTTTCCAAGAAAAACATGACTGGACTAGAAAAATGAAAGTGTATATATATATATATATATATACATATATATATTTATATATATATATTTATATATATATATTATTATGTTACTTTTTTAACATCTTTATTGGAGTATAAGTGCTTTACAATGGTGTGTTTGTTAGTTTCTGCTTTATAACAAAGTGAATGAGTTATACATATACATTTGTTCCCATATCACTTCCCTCTTGGATCTCCTTCCGTCCTACCCTCCCTATGCCACCCCTCTAGGTGGTCACAAAGCACCGAGCTGATGTCCCTCTGCTATACGGTTGCTTGCCACTAGCTATCTCTTTTACGTTTGGTAGTGTATATATGTCCATGCCACTCTCTCACTTTGTCACAGCTTACCCTTCTCCCTCCCCATATCCTCAAGTCCATTCTCTAGTAGGTCTGTGTCTTTATTCCCGTCTTACCCCTAGGTTCTTCATGACCTTTTTTCTTTTTCCTTCGATTCCATATATATGTGTTAGCATACGGTATTTGTTTTTCTCTTTCTGACTTACTTCACTCTGTATGACAGACTCTACGTCCATCCACCTCACTACAAATATCTCAATTTCGTTTCTTTTTATGGCTGAGTAATATTCCATTGTATATATGTGCCACATCTTCTCTATCCATTCATCCGATGATGGACACTTAGGTTGCTTCCATGTCCTGGCTATTGGAAATAGAGCTGCAATGAACATTTTGGTACATGACTCTTTCTGAATTATGGTTTTCTCAGGGTATATGCCCAGTAGTGGGATTGCTGGGTCGTATGGTAGTTCTATTTTTAGTTTCTTAAGCAACCTCCATACTGTTCTCCATAGTGGCTCCATAGTATCAATTTACATTACCACCAACAGTTCAAGAGTGTTCCCTTTTCTCCACACCCTCTCCAGCATTTATTGTTTCTCGATTTTTTGATGATGGCCATTGTGACCGGTGTGAGATGATATCTCATTGGAGTTTTGATTTGCATTTCTCTAATGATTAATGAAATTGAGCATTCTTTCATGTGTTTGTTGGTAATCTGTATACCTTCTGTGGAGAAATGTCTATTTAGGTCTTCTGCCCATTTTTGGATTGGGTTGTTTGTTCTTTTGTTCTTGAGCTGCATGAGCTGCTTGTAAACCTTGGAGATTAATCCTTTGTCAGTTGCTTCAATTGCAAATATTTTCTCCCATTCTGAGGGTTGTCTTTTGGTCTTGTTTATGGTTTCCTTTGCTGTGCAAAAGCTTTTAAGGTTCTTTAGGTCCCATTGGTTTATTTTTGTTTTTATTTCCATTTTTCTAGGAGGTGGGTCAAAAAGGATCTTGCTGTGATTTATGTTATAGAGTGTTCTCCTTACGTTTTCCTCTAAGAGTTTGATAGTGTCTGGCCTTACATTTAGGTCTTTAATCCATTTGGAGTTTATTTTTGTGTATGGTGTTAGGGAGTGTTCTAATTTCATACTTTTACAGGTACCTGTCCAATTTTCCCAGCACCACTTATTGAAGAGGCTGTCTTTTCTAATCTGTATATGCTTGCCTCCTTTATCAAAGATAAGGTGACCATATGTGTGTGGGTTTATCTCTGGGCTTTCTATCCTGTTCCTTTGATCTATGTTTCTGTTCTTGTGCCAGTGCCATACTGTCTTGATTACTGTAGCTTTGTAGTATACTCTGAAGTCAGGGAGCCTGATTCCTCCAGCTCCATCTTTCGTTCTCAGGATTGCTTTGGCTATTCGGAGTCTTTTGTGTTTCCATACAAGTTGTGAAATTTTTTGTTCTAGTTCTCTGAAAAATGCCAGTGGTAGTTTGATAGGGATTGCATTGAATCTGTAGATTGCTTTGGGTAGTAGAGTCATTTTCACAATGTTGATTCTTCCAATCCAAGAACATGGTATATCTCTCCATCTATTTGTATCATCTTTAATTTCTTTCATCAGTGTCTTATAATTTTCTGCATACAGGTTTTTTGTCTCCTTAGGTAGGTTTATTCCTAGATATTTTATTCTTTCTGTTGCAATGGTAAATGGGACTGTTTTCTTAAATTCACTTTCAGATTTTTCATCTTTAGTGTATAGGAATGCCAGAGATTTCTGTGCATTAATTTTGTATCCTGCTACTTTACCAAAGTCATTAATTAGCTGTAGTAGTTTTCTGGTAGCATCTTTAGGATTCTCTATGTAGAGTATCATGTCATCTGCAAACAGTGACAGCTTTACTTCTTCTTTTCCGATT
Organism: Eubalaena glacialis; assembly: GCF_028564815.1. Lineage (NCBI taxonomy): Eukaryota > Metazoa > Chordata > Mammalia > Artiodactyla > Balaenidae > Eubalaena > Eubalaena glacialis. The sequence goes on along the minus strand of NC_083729.1, from coordinate 68,570,575 downwards.
TGGATTCCTTTTATTTCTTTTTCTTCTCTGAGTGCTGTGGCGAAAACTTCCAAAAGTATGTGGAATAATAGTCGTGAGAGTGGGCAACCTTGTCTTGTTCCTGATCTTAGTGGAAATGGTTTCAGTTTTTCACCATTGAGGACAATGTTGAGTGTGGGTTTGTCATATATGGCGTTTATTATGTTGAGGAAAGTTCCCTCTAGGCCCGCTTTCTGCAGGGCTTTTATCATAAATGGGTGTTGAATTTTGCCAAAAGTTTTCTCTGCATCTATTGAGATGATCATATGGTTTTTGTCCTTCAATTTGTTAATGTGGTGTATCACGTTGACTGATTGGCGTATATTGAAGAATCCTTGCATTCCTGGAATAAACCCCACTTGATCATGGTGTATGATCCTTTTAACGTGCTGTTGGATTCTGTTTACTAGTATTTTGTTGAGGATTTTTGCATCTCTGGTCATCAGTGATATTGGCCTGTAGTTTTCTTTCTTTGTGATATCTTTGTCTGGTTTTGGTATCAGGATGATGGTGGCCGTTAAGAATGAGTTTGGGAGTGTTCCTCCCTCTGCTATGTTTTGGAAGTGTTTGAGAAGGATAGGTGTTAGCTCTTCTCTAAATGCATGATAGAATTCACCTGTGAAGCCATCTGTTCCTGTGGTTTTGTTTGTGTGAAGATTTTTAATCCCAGCCTCAATTTCAGTGCTTGTGACTGGTCTGTTCATATTTTCTCTTTCTTCCTGGTTCAGTCGCGGCAGGTTGTGCATTTCTAAGAATCTGTCCATTTCTTCCAGGTTGTCCATTTTATTGGCATGCAGTTGCTTGTAGTAATCTCTCATGATCGTTTGTATTTCTGCAGTGTCCGTGGTTACTTCTCCTTTTTCATTTCTAATTCTATTGATTTGAGTCTTCTCCCATTTTTTCTTGAGGAGTCTGGTTAATGGATTATCAATTTTGTTTATCTTCTCAAAGAACCAGCTTTTCGTTTTATTGATCTTTGCTATCGTTTCCTTCATTTCTTTTTCATGTAGTTCTGATCTGATCTTTATGATTTCTTTCCTTCTGCTAACTTTGGGGTTTTTTTGTTCTTCTTTCTCTAATTGCTTTAGGTGCAAGGTTAGGTTGTTTATTTGAGATGTTTCCTGTTTCTTGAGGTAGGCTTTTAGTGTAATAAACTTCCCTCTTTGAACTGCTTTTGCTGCATCCCCTAGGTTTTGGGTCATCCTGTCTCCATTATCATTTGTTTCTAGGTAGTTTTTGATTTCCCTTTTGATTTCTTCAGTGATCACTTCGTTATTAAGTAGTGTATTGTTTACCTCCATGGGTTTGAATTTTTTACAGATATTTCCTGTAATTGATATCTAGTCTCATAGTGTTGTGGTCAGAAAAGATACTTGATATGATTTCAATTTTCTTAGATTTACCAAGGCTTGATTTGTGAGCCAAGATATGATCTATCCTGGAGAATGTTCCATGAGCACTTGAGAAATTGTGTATTCTGTTGTTTTGGGTGGAATGTCCTACAGATATCAATTAAGTCCATCTTGTTTAATGAATCATTTAAAGCTTGTGTTTCCTTATTTATTTTCATTTTGGATGATCTGTCCGTTGGTGAAAGTGGGCTGTTAAAGTCCCCTACTATGACTGTGTTCCTGTCAATTTCCCCTTTTATGGCTGTTAGAATTTGCCTTATGTATTGATGTGCTCCTATGTTGGGTGCATAAATATTTACAATTGCTATATCTTCTTCTTGGATAGATCCCTTGATCATTGTGTCGTGTCCTTCTTTGCCTCTTCTAATAGTCTTTATTTTAAAGTCTATTTTGTCTGATATGAGAATTGCTACTCCAGCTTTCTTTTGCTTTCCATTTGTTTGGAATATCTTTTTCCATCCCCTCAATTTCAGTCTGTATGTTTCCCTTGGTTTGAAGTGGGTCTCTTGTAGACAGCATATATACAGGTCTTGTTTTTGTATCCATTCAGCCAGTCTATGTCTTTGGTGGGAGCATTGAATTCCCTTATGTTTAAGATAGTTATCAATATGTGTGTTCCCATTACCATTTTCTTAATTGTTTTTGGTTTGTAACTGTAGGTGTTTTCCTTTTGTTGTGTTTCCCGCCTAGAGAAGTTCCTTTACTATTTGTTGTAAAGCTGGTTTGGTGGTATTGAATTCTCTTAGCTTTTGCTTCTGTGTAAATGATCTGATTTCTCCATTGAATCTGAATGAATCCTTGTTGAGTAGAGTAATCTTGCTTGTAGGTTTTTCTCTTTCATCCCTTTAAATATGTCCTTCCACGCCCTTCCAGCTTGCCGAGTTTCTGCTGAAAGATCAGCTGTTAACCTTATGGGGATTCCCTTGTATGGTATTTCTTGCTTTTCCCTTGCTGCTTTTAATATTTTTTCTTTGTATTTAATTGTTGTAATCTGATTAATATATGTCTTGGCGTGTTTCTCCTTGGATTTATCCTCTTTGGGACTCTGTGCTTCCTGGACTTGATTGACTGTTTCCTTTCACATATTACGGAAGTTGTCAATTATAATCTCTTCAAATATTTTCTCAGTCCCTTTTTTTTCCTCTTCTTCTTCTGCAACCCTTATAATTTGAATGCTGGTGTATTTAATGTTGTCTCAGAGGTCTCTGAGCCTGTCCTCAATTCTTTTCATTCTTTCTTCTTTATTCTGCTCTGTGGTAGTGATTTCCACTGTTTTATCTTCCAGGTCTCCTTTTTCTTTCAGATGAACTGATTACTTTATTGGCCAGGAACAAATTGCCCAGTTTTATCACTCCACAAAGAGTAGAAAAGTCATTAGCGATGGACCTTGTCTCACAGCCCCAACTCTACTTTTGAGAAAAATTATATAGAAATAATAAATTAGTGCTTAAACATTTGTTATAGTAATATTACTGTGAACCATAATACTGCTTTGTGGTCATCTTTCCAAGAAACACATGACTGGACTAGAAAAATGAATGTGTATATATATATATATATATATATATATATATATATATATATATATATACACACATATATTTATTATTATATTACTTTTTGAACATCTTTATTGGAGTATAATTGCTTTACAATGGTGTGTTTGTTAGTTTCTGCTTTATAACAAAGTGAATCATTTATACATACACATATGTTCCCATATCTCTTCCTCTTGGATCTCCTTCCCTCCCACCCTCCCTATCCCACCACTCTAGGTGGTCACAAAGCACCGAGCTGGTGTCCCTCTGCTATGCGGTTGCTTGCCACTAGCTATCTCTTTTACGTTTTGTAGTGTATATATGGCCATTTCACTCTCTCACTTTGTCACAGCTTACCCTTCTCCCTCCCCATATCCTGAAGTCCATTCTCTAGTAGGTCTGTGTCTTTATTCCCGTCTTACCCCTAGGTTCTTCATGACCTTTTTTCTTTTTCCAAAATTCCATATATATGTGTTAGCATACGGTATTTGTTTTTCTCTTTCTGACTTACTTCACTCTGTATGACAGACTCTACGTCCATCCACCTCACTACAAATATCTCAATTTCCTTTCTTTTTATGGCTGAGTAATATTCCATTGTATATATGTGCCACATCTTCTCTCTCCATTCATCCGATGATGAACACTTAGGTTGCTTCCATGTACTGGCTATTGGAAATAGAGTGGCAATGAACATTTTGGTACATGACTCTTTCTGAATTATGGTTTTCTCAGGGTATATGCCCAGTGGTGGGATTGCTGGGTCGTATGGTAGTTCTATTTTTAGTTTTTTAAGGAAACTCCATACTGTTCTCCATAGTGGCTGTATCAATTTACATTACCACCAACAGTTCAAGAGTGTTTCCTTTTCTCCACACCCTCTCCAGCATTTATTGTTTCTCGATTTTTTGATGATGGCCATTGTGACCGGTTTGAGATGATATCTCATTGGAGTTATGATTTGCATTTCTCTAATTATTAATGAAATTGAGCATCCTTTCATGTGTTTGTTGGCAATCTGTATACCTTCTGTGGAGAAATGTCTATTTAGGTCTTCTGCCCATTTCTGGATTGGGTTGTTTGTTCCTTTGTTCTTGAGCTGCATGAGCTGCTTGTAAACCTTGGAGATTAATCCTTTGTCAGTTGCTTCATTTGCAAATGTTTTCTCCCATTCTGAGGGTTGTCTTTTGGTCTTGTTTATAGTTTCCTTTGCTGTGCAAAAGCTTTTAAGGTTCTTTAGGTCCCATTGGTATATTTTTGTTTTTATTTCCAATTTTCTAGGAGGTGGGTCAAAAAGGATCTTGCTGTGATTTATGTTATAGAGTGTTCTCCCTAGGTTTTCCTCTAAGAGTGTGATAGTGTCTGGCCTTACATTTAGGTCTTTAATCCATTTGGAGTTTATTTTTGTGTATGGTGTTAGGGAGTGTTCTAATTTCATACTTTTACAGGTACCTGTCCAATTTTCCCAGCACCACTTATTGAAGAGGCTGTCTTTTCTAGACTGTATATGCTTGCCTCCTTTATCAAAGATAAGGTGACCATATGTGCGTGGGTTTATCTCTGGGCTTTCTATCCTGTTCCATTGATCTATGTTTCTGTTCTTGTGCCAGTGCCATACTGTCTTGATTACTGTAGCTTTGTAGTATACTCTGAAGTCAGGGAGCCTGATTCCTCCAGCTCCATCTTTCGTTCTCAGGATTGCTTTGGCTATTCGGAGTCTTTTGTGTTTCCATACAAATTGTGAAATTTTTTGTTCTAGTTCTCTGAAAAATGCCAGTGGTAGTTTGATAGGGATTGCATTGAATCTGTAGATTGCTTTGGGTAGTAGAGTCATTTTCACAATGTTGATTCTTCCAATCCAAGAACATGGTATATCTCTCCATCTATTTGTATCATCTTTAATTTCTTTCATCAGTGTCTTATAATTTTCTGCATACAGGTCTTTTGTCTCCTTAGGTAGGTTTATTCGAAGATATGAAATTCTTTCTGTTGCAATGGTAAATGGGAGTGTTTTCTTATTTTCCTTTTCAGATTTTTCATCTTTAGTGTATAGGAATGCCAAAGATTTCTGTGCATTAATTTTGTATCCTGATACTTTACCAAATACATTGATTAGCTCTAGTAGTTTTCTGGTAGCATCTTTAGGATTCTGTGTGTACAGTATCATGTCATCTGCAAACAGTGACAGCTTTACTTCTTCTTTTCCGATTTGGATTCCTTTTATTTCTTTTTCTTCTCTGAGTGCTGTGGCGAAAACTTCCAAAACTATGTGGAATAATAGTGGTGAGAGTGGGCAACCTTTTCTTGTTCCTGATCTTAGTGGAAATGGTTTCATTTTTCACAATTGAGGATGATGTTGAGTGTGGGTTTGTCATATATGGCCTTTATTATGTTGAGGAAAGTTCCCTCTAGGCCTACTTTCTGCAGGGTTTTTATCATAAATGGGTGTTGAATTTTGTCAAAAGCTTTCTCTGCATCTATTGAGATGATCATATGGTTTTTCTCCTTCAATTTGTTAATATGGTGTATCACGTTGACTGATTGGCGTATATTGAAGAATCCTTGCATTCCTGGAATAAACGCCACTTGATCATGGTGTATGATCCTTTTAACGTGCTGTTGGATTCTGTTTGCTAGTATTTTGTTGAGGATTTTTGCATCTCTGTTCATCAGTGATATTGGCCTGTAGTTTGCTTTCTTTGTGATATCTTTGTCTGGTTTTGGTATCAGGATGGTGTTGGCCCCGAAGAATGAGTTTGGGAGTGTTCCTCCCTCTGCTATGTTTTGGAAGAGTCTGAGAAGGATAGGTGTTAGCTCTTCTCTAAATGTTTGATAGAATTCACCTGTGAAGCCATCTGTTCCTGGGGTTTTGTTTGTGTGAAGATTTTAAATCACAGCCTCAATTTCAGTGCTTGTGACTGGTCTGTTCATATTTTCTCTTTCTTCCTGGTTCAGTCCCGGCAGGTTGTGCATTTCTAAGAATCTGTCCATTTCTTCCAGGTTGTCCATTTTATTGGCATGCAGTTGCTTGTAGTAATCTCTCATGATCGTTTGTATTTCTGCAGTGTCCGTGGTTACTTCTCCTTTTTCATTTCTAATTCTATTGATTTGAGTCTTCTCGCATTTTTTCTTGAGGAGTCTGGTTAATGGTTTATCAATTTTGTTTATCTTCTCAAAGAACCAGCTTTTCGTTTTATTGATCTTTGCTATCGTTTCCTTCATTTCTTTTTCATTTAGTTCTGATCTGATCTTTATGATTTCTTTCCTTCTGCTAACTTTGGGGTTTTTTTGTTCTTCTTTCTCTAATTGCTTTAGGTGCAAGGTTAGGTTGTTTATTTGAGATGTTTCCTGTTTCTTGAGGTAGGCTTGTAGTGTTATAAACTTCCCTCTTTGAACTGCTTTTGCTGCATCCCATAGGTTTTGGGTTATCGTGTCTCCATTTTCATTTGTTTCTAGGTAGTTTTTGATTTCCCTTTTGATTTCTTCAGTGATCACTTCGTTATTAAGTAGTGTATTGTTTAGCCTCCATGGGTTTGTATTTTTTACAGATCTTTTCCTGTAATTGATATCTAGTCTCATAGTGTTGTGGTCGGAAAAGATACTTGATATGATTTCAATTTTCTTAGATTTACCAAGGCTTGATTTGTGACCCAAGATATGATCTATCCTGGAGAATGTTCCATGAACACTTGAGAAAAATGTGTATTCTGTTGTTTTGGGTGGAATGTCCTACAGATATCAATTAAGTCCATCTTGTTTAATGTATCATTTAAAGCTTGTGTTTCCTTATTTATTTTCATTTTGGATGATCTGTCCATTGGCGAAAGTGGGCTGTTAAAGTCCCCTCCTATGACTGTGTTCCTGTCAATTTCCCCTTTTATGGCTGTTAGAATTTGACTTATGTATTGATGTGCTCCTATGTTGGGTGCATAAATATTTACAATTGCTATATCTTCTTCTTGAATAGATCCCTTGATCATTATGTCGTGTCCTTCTTTGCCTCTTGTAATAGTCTTTATTTTAAAGTCTATTTTGTCTGATATGAGAATTGCTACTCCAGCTTTCTTTTGCTTTCCATTTGTTTGGAATATCTTTTTCCATCCCCTCACTTTCAGTCTGTATGTTTCCCTAGGTCTGAAGTGGGTCTCTTGTAGACAGCATATATACAGGTCTTGTTTTTGTATCCATTCAGCCAGTCTATGTCTTTGGTGGGAGCATTGAATTCCCTTATGTTTAAGATAGTTATCAATATGTGTGTTCCCATTACCATTTTCTTAATTCTTTTTGGTTTGTTACTGTAGGTCTTTTC